>NC_138152.1:17439471-17516971 GCF_964199315.1 Orbicella franksi | reverse complement strand
ATCATTTCGCGCTACACTTCGGAGGGACTCAAAATACTTGAACAAAATTGTTTACAGAAGTCACTAGGGGCCAGGTACTATAAGTATATTATTATTGATGACATCATGAATAGTTGTTTTCCCGCTGTTTGGCCATGTACTATTTTTATTTTAACTTATTTTTGTTCATATAATTTCTAATTTCTCGCTCAGTACAAAGTTGTTGTTGTTGTTGTTGTTGTTGTTGTTGTCACGGCCCATTCCCTTGTTTTTATGACTACCTGAATATCAGGGAACATACCTAGGGAACTGGAAGGACCGTTAGCGTGGATTATGGGAGGTCGGGGAGGAGGTTGACTTCCAGTGCTTGTCCTTGTAAGTGGTTGCGGTGATTGTGGAATTACAATAACACCAACTTGGTTCTGATGTGACTTTTCAACCTGCGCTGTGAGACCAACATTGGGATTCGATGGAACCGCCGCAGGAAGGGTCGTTTTCGGTAGTTCTGCTGCAGCTCCCACCAGTACGGATTCCTTTGGCACTTGTGGAGTTATAACAAGAGGTACAGCTACATTGGATTAGAGCCAAAATTAGTTTTTGAGGTTTTCAATTTCACTGCCTGTTAAAGAGTTGTGTGAGATTCAGGCCGAAAAATCCCGTACTGATGGCATAGCAGTGCCGCGAGATTTATAATACTTATGGTTTGAATAATAATTCACGTCTTTGATCATAAATTAGTTTCAACCACGCAGATTTAATGCAGCAATGTTTTTAACTTAGGGCTACGTAATCAGTATCAGAAAACTGTTTGGCGGTGGATACGATGGAAATATGTTTGCGACGAGGACTTTGGCTTTTACTGCTTTCATTCATTGCTAGAACGAGGGCCTGGATAGAAGGGCTACTCAAGGTAAAACTGGCCCAAGTACGGGCACAGTCAGGAGCCAACCTTTATATATAGATACCTCCTGTTACAGCTGTAATTATCGGCCGGCTTCCCGTGAAAAAAAAAGAAGAAAACATACAGTTGAGGTACCTTACCTCTTGGTCCGCCGCCGGGTGATGCGTTCACGTCTACCACATCAACTGTGAAAAGGAAACTTGTTACAATTAAAGTGTAATAACAGTATTGAACACTGTGTCGCGTCTTGAGAAAGGTGGATAAAGAAATATTGCTTCCCGGCGTGGAATTTTCAGATAAAATTACAGGCAAGTATTTATGAACCCTGATGAAGGCAGCAATGTCGAAACCGCTAATGCAGTTTACTTATACCCAGCCACTGAGTAGTTATAGAAAAATATCAGAATATCTCTGGTACCAAGAAACATTTTCACTCTGTGAAGTAAAAGTCAATCTGCTTCTGTATATCCTAAAGTTTTTTTTGAAAATTATATAGTAACTGGAAGTATGGTGACTGTAAGTTTAGAAGAAAGAGGAAGACATGCATCAGCTTTGCTGTCAGCCTTTAGGAGAAAAATTGAAGGGTATTGACTACGAATTGACTACGTAGAATTACTGAAATTAGAACCGAGTGTAACATTTTCTTACCAGATACGCTACTACCAATGCAAAACTCGATCCTCACAATTGTTAAAGGTTATTCAAGCGAACTTTTTCTCTTGTGATGCAGGTCAAGTTTTATCAAGGTGATTAAGGACCATTCCTCTATCTTGGTGGAAAATAACAGTTTTGCAGCCGCTACAGCATTTTTATTATGTCGACAAAAAGGGAAGAGCGCTATTAGGCTAAGTTTTCATACGTTTGATAGAACAGGAAATAATGCGAGGTGTTTTTGCGGCTTTTAAAACAAGGAAAAATATGTTTTACTTCTTACAAAGTAGAAGTCATGAGAAATATGACTGACCTGTTGGTTTGTAGAAATGTACGGTTAGCGGTTTGGATGTTCCCTGTAAGGAAACTTCTGGAAAATAAAGCAGATAAATGAATGACTATTTATGAGAGCAATTTCTATTTTTCTTGACACGCGGGATTGAAAAAAGGTGCAATTTATGACTACCCTTATTATGTATGAGTCATTTGCACACGAGACCTGCTATCCGTAATGCATGGTCGGTTCCAAAGGCATCTCAGATTGTTTGGACTCGCAACAAATCCCTGCTCCAGTTTGGATAGTGTTTGGTCCTTGAATGGACCAGTCCGTTTTGAGACTGACTGTACTGAATTGGCTGCTTTTCTTTCTACTTCATTAACAGGAAGACTACCCAGTCCGATTCTTGGCACTCAGTGGTCCAATGTGAACCGGTTCCGTGAGAATTGTTACGCCAGGTCTGTTGGGAACCAGTTTGTAATAGCAACTGCTATAGATTATAATCTCTTACCTGTGATCAGAGGAGTCTTAATTGAAGAAGATGAACTAGCTGTGTAAATTATATATGAAAAATGTGAATCAATTGGTTACAGTTAATCGATATCTGAATGAATTAGTTACAAAGTGTTTAAAAAGCAGAGAAAGTTGAGCACACAAGCAAAAGTTATGATCTCGTTGTACAGTAGAGAGAACATTTGATTCATACATCCCAAACACTACATGATGGTGAATTGAGCTTGGGCCACATGTATCGATTTTGTTCAACTTATAAGAGAGGACACTAAAATACACAATCCTAAAAATGCACAAAGAAGTTCTAAAACCCTCGAACTTAACATTCACAATGTCGTTAGCGCAGGGGAAAATTAAAAAGTGCAAAAATATGGCTTTGGAATTCCTTCACTTTCTAAGCTGTGCAAGGTTCGCATGGTATTGTAGTAAGATGTACAGCCGCCATCTTTTTCCTTCGGAAGATGGCTTAAGACCCAAAGAAGAAGCATTTATACCTGACAAAACACCGTAATATGCGTGAAAGATCAAGTCAAATTTTAAAATGTATCTTCTTTTCTGTTTGTAATGGTAGAACATTCATGGCAAACACTGAGTAAAATATACATTTCGTAATACCAGGAAGCACGTTGGGCCGGTATCTTGCTGTTCCCATAACAAGTATTGACAAGACGTTATTTACTCTCTACGCCTATTTTGATGTTATGTAAGTATGAAGGAATCATCACTAACCTTCACAGTTCATTCCAACGAAACCTTCAAAACAGAGGCATTTGTAACCATTAGCGTTGAACGCTACATCTGCAGTATTAGAAGAGTCAAGACATGTTCCTCCGTGAAGGCATGGGCTTGAATGACATGCTGATCGGGCAACTGTTAAAACAAAAGTAAAATAATGACGCTGTTGTTGGAAGAGAGCAATCGCTGCAAGATGTTTTTCACTCTGACGAGACAAAACAATTTGCATTGTTTCATAATATGTTTCCAACAAGAGATTATCAAGGTAAGAGAGTGAATCCCCATATAGACCTTATACCCCACGTAATCCCTCTTAAGTTATTTTTAGACATGGTACCCAGTTCTTCCGAGGATGTTACTCGCGCGATGCGTGGACAGCCGAAGTCACTTTCTCGCAACTAGCCGAGACGAAATGGCGGGAACTGCGAGAAGCTATTTTACAGTAACTGTCTAATTTCTCGCGCAGTGATTGGCTCATTTTCATCATCAATAAGAGTACAGACGGATAAAATTTTAATTTATGCAAGTTTTCAAGTTCAACTTTCAGCTGTCAAACAGACAACTTTTTAACCAATGAGATTTTATGGACTTTTTTGAGTAGCCAATCAAAAAGCGAGAAAAGCTATCAACAATGTTTGCGTCATTTTGAATAAAATTCACTTATCTTAGTTTACGGCGTCTTTTCCCCTCATTTATTCCGGACATTTGACCATTTTGGGGTCTTGTTATTCTAAAACCAAATGGACGGCAGTTTTTTATTCGTCTGTCCTCTTATTAATGATAAATTTCGTCAAAACATTGTAAAAGTTTACTGCGGAACCACTCGCCTGCGGCTCGTGGTTCCACAGCCACTTTGACAATGTTATGACGCAATTTATCATCAACAAGAGGACAGACGCATAAAAAAACTGACGTCAACTTGTTAATTTTATGTTTGGATTTTCAAAAGACGTTTCATAGCATAGATGTTTTCTGCACTCTCAGCCATCTTCATGTTAGGCTGGGCTTTCGTTTGCTTTGTGCCTGTTGGGCTGTTTATTCTTTTGCCGTTCATTCGGCTTTAGGGAGTTTAATAGGCGAACCTTAACGGCAACGGCAACGAGTACAGTGGCTGTGTACGCGTGCTTAAATTCTTTGTTCATTTGTTTGCCGTTCTTTTCAAAAACAACAACTCCAAATGGGAAAATTCCGTGTATTCGAGATAACGTGAACTACGACGGCCAAACGTTTTTTATAAAATTTTGACGCTGTCTTAGATATTCTGTTTGGGATTTGTTTGAGATTTGTAGGGGTTATCAGCCTCAGCCTTCGGCTTCGGCTGATAACCCCTACCTCGACCTTGATTATTCTCATCCAATAATTGTTTACAATAATAATAATAATAATAATAATAATAATAATAATAATAATAATAAACTTAAGAGGGATTACCTTGGGTATAAGGCCCATATGGGGATTCACTCTCTTACCTTGATAATCTCTCGGAAATACTTATTAATAAATCAGGACTGTGACAGAGAAAAGAGTTTTTTTCATCTTACTTTCGCAGACAATCCCACTGTATCCAATCGGACAGAAGCAACGGAAATCAAGAGCGTTGATCAGCTTTAGATTCATGCCAGCGCTGTTTGCATCGTCAAAACACGTGCCATTGCTGAAACAGGGGTGAGTGGAACACGGATTTGTCATCACCAGTTCTGTTAAATACAATATAGAGACTTAGTAAAGGATTCCCAAACAGGCACTTTTAACAAATTGGTTTTCACATAATTAAAATAATATTGTAGCCCATTTAATTTTCTTTATTCCTGTCACGTTTTGCATATAAGGAGAAGATACATGTGTTTGCTCTTTGGGATTAAAATGAGTTTTACCATCAATATGACGCAATCTGCAAAATTGCATTTTAACATCGGAAACATCCTAAACTATTTTTATTTATAGGCCTTTCATCGTCTCGATTGACTCTCTAATTTCAGGATCATCATGAAGCGTACATAAAAAGTCCCGTTTTTGGTCAAATGTTTCTTAAATTTCTGCTAACTTTAATTCTATGAAACCCTGATGTTACTAATATTTACTGATCTGAGATGGAATGAGTGACCCCGGCAAAAAAAAAAAAAAAAAAAAAAAAAAACTATCCGTTGTCATATAGCCAGAGGTTTGTTCGTTTAGTGGAAGTTGCAATTACCTAAACGACGCTATTTTAACTCACTTTGACAGGTGTTTCCTGCGTAGCCCTTGGGACAAACACACTTGTATTGAGAATGGTTTGTGAATATCACGCCCTCCAATAGGGAGCCATCATTGTTTGTCACATCTACACACGTTCCCCCATTTACACACGGATTTGACATACAGGCACTCTTAGACACTACAAAGGAAAAACACAAGGCTGAGTTTTATGGCTGATTTGTGCTTGCAGCTTCACATGCAAGAGGTATTCAAGTACACCGCCATCAGACTGAATTCAAATTCAACTGAAGAAACCTGTCGGTCAGTGAATCTTAACGTACGAGATAATTAACAGTGTTTCTTTTTTCATTAGTTATACGATTGTATGCTAGGATATAAATTTTATACAGAGTTGAATAACTTTAAAGCCAATTGCTTTCCCTATAGCTACACGACATTTTGTCATTTTTGGTCGAGGTCTTTACTGTCAAAGAAACGACGTTTTTCAGCAACAGTTACCTATTGTGTTTCATAAAATGGCGCAATAACACGCATCACGGGGAATCTCACCTTCACATTTACCCCCAGTAAATCCTTCACGGCAGACACACTCAAATAATTTTTCACCATGTCCCGGATTACACCTCCCGCCATTTTCACATGGGTTAGGTTGGCACGGATCTCCAACGACTAAAATAATTAATGAAAATTCGTTTTACATCTGTATCATTGTGCTGCTACAAGAACACATAAAGACCACCTCAGATCTTTTCAAAATCTGAATTGTTGCATCGCAAATGACCACTGACGATAATAGAATATAGTGCAAAGGAAAAAGTCACGGCTGAGTTCAGATTAGTAAAACAAGAATTAGAAACACTTGTATCAGTTACAACTGGAATCAACGAAAGAACAATTAATTTGCCCTTTGCGTTAAAGAGGGACAAAAACTAGAGTTAAACAGTAAAATCTAAACGTAGTATGAGGATGGTCACTTCTACTTACGTGTACACGTAAAACCATTGCCAACAAATCCGTGGTTGCATTCACACGTTCCGTTTACGCAGTTTGCGTTGATGTCACAACGCTTGCACTTGTCATCTAAATAGAAGCAATGCAGTTGCTGCTCAGTTTGTTGGTTGTTAAGTTTTTCCCGCCTTTTTAGAGAGTACAGTGCAACGTAACCCTGATTTATCTCAGCAGTCAAAGTAATTTACTTAGGTGAGACCAAAGGAACCGAAACAAGTTAAAGTGGTATTCTCTTACTTCCACAATGTTTTCCCGAGTATCGCAGCGGACAGTGACAAATAAACGTGTCCAATGCATTGAAACATGTTCCTCCATTGAGGCAAGGGCTTGTGGGATAGCAAAGATCAGTTCCTGTTTAAAAGAAGAAACAACATCAATTTTGTGGAAGTACTGTTTCACTTTGATTTTTAGTTTTTTGAATTTTTTACATGTCACTTAAAACTTTTGAGAATCATTTCACTAACCCATGAAGCAAGGACAGCAATAACTAGAAGTGAAACATTATCACAGGCGAAAACAGTAAGATATCAGCAAAGATATGAAACAAGGTATGTTTTGATCAAAACGAAGATAAAATTGAAAACAGGTATTGAAGTACTATGATTTGAAGTTTATATGAAATAATTCATATATGAACTGCGGTTGTAGATGAAAGGGAAGAATGATCGTCGCAGTAAATTTTCCAATTTAAGTAACTGGAAAGAAGAAGCCTGAAAAAATCAGGGCTTCAACGGGATTCGAACCCGTGACCTCCGCGATACCGGTGCGATGCTCTACCAACTGAGCTATGATGCCACACATTGGGAGCGAGGTCAATTAATTGAGTTCATATCTTTCCGCGAGGAGTGAAATGATGTGAAACATAAATGAAATAATTCATATATGAACTGCGGTTGTAGATGAAAGCGAAGAATGATCATCGCAGTAAATTTTCCAATATGAACTACTATAGTTACTCGGTTTGACTAAGATTTGAAAAACAATGCTTTCAAAGAGATGTCGTTTGTCCAAGTAATGTCTGTTTAGAAACATTGAGCTTTATAATATTTTCCTACTTACGTTCACAGGCATATCCGCGCCAACCGGCATGACAGAGGCAGTGGTATCCACGATTATTATGAGCCTGTAAGCACGTGCCATCGTGTTGACAGGGATTGGGCATGCACATGTCCTTTCCTGGCATGAGTAAGATAGCAAAGAACTTCAACTTAACAAATTGTTGAAAAATTACGCTTTCGGAAAAAAAAGATATTCAGCAACACCCACCACAGGGATGCGATGCTCGATAGACTTCATTTGAATGTTCACACTCTGGGATGTCATACAGGCACTCGAAATTGAGAATAACACCATAACCACGCTTTGCCTCAGGAGCGAAAAGGTTACAGTATAATCTAAAAATTTTCATTTTCACCTTTCGTAAAATAGCTTTTCGTTATAGTAGCTTTAACCTAGAATAGAAAGGCGTTAAAAAGGGTATTCCGAAACCTGGAGACGTTCCTTCGAGGCAGAAATTCAGTCCGTAAGTCAGAAATAACTCAACAAGGGTCTATGCTGATGAATTATGTTCCTGAGTAGGATTGTACAGCACACACCCAGAATGCAATGTGGTAGAGAACCTTTGTGGATTACGACATATGTAAATAAAACTCTGACATTTGAAAATCTCCATACAGACTGTCTGCTAAGTATGTACAAATAACGGTTGAACTGTAGTTTCGTACTTTCACAATGTGCTCCAACAAATCCTTCCTTACACACACAGATGTAACCATCGTGGTTTTGCACTTCAGCACACAAGCCGTCATTTTTACAAGGGTTTGGAAAGCAGTGACTACTCAAAGCTGAAAAATATACAAACAATTTCAAAATACAGGTCTTTGTTGACAAATCTGATCTGTACCTGAATAGAAGAAAACTTTACACAGCCGGAGTGTTATGTTACTACTTGTATTTCATACACTCTTTCCTTTTTTTTTTTTTTGTAATGAGTACATTTTATAAGAATATCGAGGATGACATTTGCGAAATGTTAAGAATATTTTACGAATGAACCCAAGGCTGAGATTTTCAAAAGAATATAATTTTGCGGGTTGAAAATCTGTAAATACAGTACAATTATATGTTTTTAACTAAACCGTAAAAAACTATTCCTTTCTCTAAACGGCAAAACTAGCCAAAAAGCAACAAAAACAGCACTAGCCATTTGCGAAAGAAATTACAGTTGGATCCGGCTAATTCGAACTCGGACCGCCTGTACTAACCATGAGACCACCTAGAATAGAAAGGCGCGCCTCCACAATACAGTCTTGCATGCTGGCTTCATAATTACGTAACACCATCCGACAGCAAAGGCATTCGAAAACAGACATATCATACGCTATAATCTAAGAATATTCACAAGAATATTTTCAGCCTAAAATTCGCCAAAAATAAGAATATTCAGCCTTGGCCGGAAAAACAACATTCTTAGAAAAAAAAAGAGTGTATACTTAAATTATTGCTTGTAGTTGTTGCCTCTGTAAGGTCTCTTTTTTCAATCGGTTTCATGCCCACTCAGAAAAATGCAATATTTTAAGTTTAGAGAAAACGAAAACTTCGGAATAAAAGTCTTTAAGATGCATCTGTCCCCAAATGTCAAAAGTAAAACATCAAAAAATGCCAGCAATAACAAGATGAATTTGGGCTTCACGAATTGTCTCTCACGGCTTTGCCTCTAATACTATTTTTTCTACACAGCCAACTCATCCCGGATGCTTGATGATGGTCCTTTACCTTCACATGTTTTCCCAAAATATCCTTGTTTGCAATCACATTCAAAGCCATCTGTCTTGGGAGTGCATGTTCCTTCGTTTTTGCAAGGTGATGAATGGCAAAAATTTAATTCTACAGATAGAAAATAATATTTTGCGAAATCACATGAAATTAAACTTAGTAGCAAGAGGGCCTATATCTTAAAGATATTTGAGATGATTGTTTTTCAATGTATTGCCAATAAACAACATTTCGCCTTGTTTTAGATACAAAAATGTTTACTGATATGTACAACCTCCACTGACGCCAAAACAGAATTGATTTATGGCTTTAAATAAAAATTGAAGAAATAAATAATTAAAATTTCTCCAAGCAATATTTCTAAGAGAGGGATAAGAAATAAGCATAGGTTTTTGAATTCCTACGTTCACAGTGTGATCCTAAGTATCCCGGTGCACACTGACAAGCTATGTTGTTTCCATCAGTTTTACACGTGCCACCATTTTGACAAGGGTTGTGACGAAAGCACAAGTTGGTTTCTGAAATTGAATAAAACAAAACAGTCAGGTGAAGAAATAACGTTATTCAAGTTGCACTACTTGCTCTAGCAGACACGAACTGGATTAACAGAGCAGCTTAACTACTTCTACGAAAATTTACCCGCACTATTTCCCGAGTGGCTGCAAGATTCATTTAGTTGTCATTAGCAAATGCTTGCCAAACAAAACAAAACAAAACAAAACAAAACAAAACAAAACACAGCAAAACACAACACAACAAGGTATCCGATACAAAAACTGAAAAAGGAAAATATGTTGTTAAAAGCCGCCATCACAATTAAAATTTAGCGTAAGTTATCCTTCAGTGGAGTGAAATGTATCATGGCTTTCGGTTTTGTTTTGCAAATTATGATCAAGACAACATTGCCTGATGCCGAGAAACTCACTTTCACAGTTTGGTCCCAAGTGTGCAATAGAACAGTAACATACGTAACCACGACCAACATCTACGTCACGACATGTGCCGTCATTAAGACAAGGGTTTGGAGTGCATTTGGACTGAACTGTAAAAATTATCATCATACGAGGTTAGTTTAATTAGGTCATTTTTAATTGTAGCATACTGAATCTATCTTGTAGAAACCGTGATCAGCTTCAGCCAGTACTTTGTGCAAATTTAAATCGGAAAATGAAAACAGATGTAAAAAGTTGAAAGACACAGACGTACTGGACAAATGAGATTTTCGCCGTAAATAAAATTCAACTGAACATACGTTCGCATCGCTTTCCAGAAAATGTTGATGGACAATGGCACTGAAATGTGTCGCCAGTATTCAGACAAGTTCCATTGTGTAAGCATGGGCTTGGTATGCAGGGATCTGGAACTAAAAATATATCAGACAATGACAAGTGCTCTAAAGAAATCTGAGGACACTACTGGTAAAAACTAATACATTGTTTATAACTTTGCTCTACATATACTCTGTATAAACTTTACTAGAAATTGTCTAAATGGAAACAATTTAGGGAAGTATTACCCTGTACTTGCTCATATTGCTAACTCCTAAAAACGTTGTTTTAATTTCCATATTAACTCTTAGATTTTCGCCATTTCGTAACATATAAGATGAGACTGGGTTACGAGTGAGGCGCTTCCCAGAAAGATTGCTAATCTCTTTGTTGATTGCTGTTAAATCAGAAAATAGCTAATGAGGGGCAATATGATACTCTGTAACCTTGAAAAGATATTAGTTCAAACTGTCAACCTAGTGACTGACTGTCAGCTAAACGGGAAATCTGATTGGTTACGCAGCGCAGGGGCCGTCTAACAATCGACAGACACAATGGGAGCTAGTCAATCTTCTATAAAAATGGAAATGGAAAACTCCCCGTTTTCGTAAAATTTCTGAAACAAAAAATAGGTTTCTTTGATAAATCGGCTAGTGCATAGGTGATGCTGAAAAAAGCTAATTCCCGTAAAAAAGCAGAGTTGGATTATAGTGTAATTTATTTAAAAAATGCTGTAATTTATTTAACAAATATTCTAAGTATTCTCACTTGAACAGAGTGCGCCAACAAAAGCCTTGGTACAAGTACATTTGTAGTCGCCATGGCTGAGTCCATAACAAGCTCCTTCATTCTGACAGGGGTTTGGTAAGCACGGATCGATTTCTGTGGTGAACGACCGATCATAAATTGAAAGTAAATCACTGAAATAGTCAACTTGCTTCTCGTGCATTATTGAGCTAAATAACCATTTGTAAATTTCCAAGAACGCTCGAGAAGTCTGAGAAGTATCCCGCTCCGTCTTTTTCGTCTCAATACACTTCTCTTGTGCTCTTAACATTTTCCGCGTACTTATGTGGCACGACAAATTTCTCGGGCGTGTTAGTTTTTTCCTTAACCCTCTCACTCTCTAATGCCCATACGGGGCTATCTGAGTGACCATGGTCCTTGACGTTACTTGTTTTGACAGCCATGAGGGACAGGGTTGTGTTACTTTTGTGCCCTTGGATGAAAATTTATTATGGTGCATTTAAAACCAAGTAGAAGATGATTTTGCTATGTACTATACGAAAATGAACAATTGAAATGAAATGATGACACAATTAAAAAGAGAACCAATTGAGAGTAAGCCAAGATAACACGGTAAACTGACTCCAGATTTACATGTTAGAGTGTTTTCAGTCTCTTACCCTCACACAATTCACCCACCCTCCCAGGGGGGCAGTTACAAGTGAAGCTGTCCTTTGTTCGCTCACATGTTCCTCCATATGTGCAGGGATTGGGATAACACGGGTCTGCTCCTGAAAGAAAAAGAAAAGAGGTCTGAATTTAATTGGAACAAGTATTGATCTTACCAAAGTAAATTATGGCAGATAAATCACAAACGAATCCGACTTTCATTCGATGTGTACATGTAATGCAAGAGATACGACTTACAAAAACAAGCCATTTACTTCTGACTGACAACATTTAGTTAGAAAGTTATATTAAGCAAATTAACTTACTTTCGCACTTGAATCCGATGTATCCTCGAGTACAACCACATTCAAAGTCAGCCTCGCCATGGCTGACACACCGGCCATCATGGTGACATGGATTAGGGCTACAAGGATCCTTAGCTAAATTATCACGTTAATACAAATAAATTACGTGAGACAGGGTTGGATAAATATTGCGTGCTAAATAGCGTGTTCATGGCAGCCATGTTGATGTTCCAAGCAATAGGAAACGTTTTCATAACGAAACAAGAAAAATAAGAGACAAGATTTTATTGTTTGGGAGCGCTAATATCATCGGCGTGCGTCATGTAAAAACATTGTAACTGAAAGCAAGGGCAGTAAAAAAGACAAAAAACAAATCGAGTATGGTTATCTGACGGCCAGTGGTTTTATCTCATGCAAGCTCTGCACATAGGACAAAAATATGGAATGGGATAGACGATTTAGGGAACAATGTCATGTAGAAATTATATGAGTGACAGATTTTACCTCTTAATAACAAATTCAAACAGTTTACGAGTCAAAGGAAGTGATTTCATGTATTTGTATAGGTAAAGGTATTAATGCAAGCGCATTTAAAAATTTACACTACCAGTGATATTTGAAAGTTTCTTTAAGCGAGTGTAATTTGAAAGAATTTTTTAAAAATGTACTGGTGTTAGTCCTTAATTGCTCAATCTTTCATACGATTACTCTTTTATTATACGAACGCGCTCGCATTAATTTGCACTGCAGTCAACTTTTAAACTTCACGATAAATTAGCCTGCTTTCAGTCAATCACGATGATGTAACTTGCTCGGTCATACTATAAAATATCTTTTTCTGCTTTCAGCTATTTTAAAAAGCTGTTTACCTTCGCAGTGTGTTCCTTTGTAGCCCACTGCGCAGTGGCATTGGAAAGAGAATCCAAGAGGTTCACAGTGACCTTCGTTCTTGCACGGGTTGGGAACACACAAGTCTTTTTCTAAAACGTTCACATGTGAAAAAACAGTCATTCATATGAGAATCGCTTTCGGTTTGTTTTATCATTGCAAACTGTGCTTCTATGTTGCTCCACAGTTTTTACAAAACAGATTTTTTTTAAATTGTACTTTTCTTTTAACATTCCGAGCTCTCCTTTCTTCAACAACATATTATTTTGATTTTATTGAAGTTTTACATGTGAGCCGGATACCTACCTCATTTCACATTGTTCATCTTAATCAGATATGCTTACTTCTTACTCACACATTTAACAGAGGTGATTGGATAGAGAGAAATAAATATGTATGTATATTGCAATAAATAAAAACGCGTGGCTTTAAAGTCCTTACTTACCATGGCAACGTTCTCCTTTCCAGCCCCCCATGCAAAGACATTTAAATGTGTTGTTATCCATTCCAAAACATGTTCCATCATGCAGACATGGATTGGACACACACAAATCCTGAACTTTTTTGAAATAAAACACAATAAAATGATGTGAAGTGCATTAGCTAAAGCTGTGGTCGCCTTAGTGATGAAGTAGTTGTTAATTTAAGGAAAGTCAACATGGTGAATGAACAACTAAACGACTTAAAATTTTCTAGACGTTGAAAACAAAAATATACTGAGACTGCCGTAAAAACTGAGACTGCCGTAAAGTTTCATCACTGCAAGCAAATTTCGCAAAATATTTCACCTACTTTGGCATATTTCTCCTCTGTAGCCAGGTTGACATGAGCACATATATCCTTCTTGCTGAAGGGTGCAGATTCCACTGTTTTTGCAGGGATTTGGAGTGCAGTATTCCTTTTCTATTACAAGAAAGGAAACGTCAAAGCTTGTATATATATTTCCAAGTGTTCGGCTCAAAATGTCACAGTAATTAAATATATGAAAATGCCGTGTATGTTAGAATTGTCTGCAGCATTTAGAACTTAATTTATTTATGTGTCGTCCAGTTATACAGGAAACAAAGGGATTGCCCAAGAATCGGGCCAACCATTACGTCGAAATTCCTGCCGAGATACCAGACTCTTGGGTAACTTGCAAATGTAAAACATCATTTCTTTTACCAGGAATGCATTCAACAGAATAAACTTTACCTTCGCAATCGACTCCTTTATATCCACCTTTGCATCTGCATTTATACCCATCGTCCATTTCAACACACAAGCCGCCATTTTTACACGGGTTAGTGGGTCGGCAGTGATTCTCCACTAACAAGATCACACAAAGAATGGTCAGTACGTCAATAAGTAGATTTTTAAATGATACATGCATTTGTGCTGCTATAAGTCAAGAATAGACTATTAGACTATATGTAGACAATTTGACTGTGTTATTACGCAATTTATAACCATTAAGAGGACGGACGCATAAGACTCTGGCATCAGTTTGGTAATTTCAAATCCTCGCATACACACTTAAGACTTCGTATTCACCCTAGATATTTTTTTTCAAAATTTGACAACAGACGCCAGCAGCCCTAATAAATCGCTGTTAGCAAACGTATTTTAAATAGCTTACTATCAATGAGAAATAAGAGTTAATGCTACTCTTTATTGTCTTATCAAATGAGAATAGCATTGTTATAGTCCCTAAGGGTTCTGTCTTTTTTAAGACAGGCACAACTTTAATGAAATGGTGTCTTTCCGTCCTTTACTGTCTCTAATAAGAAATATAAGGCACTCTTTCGACTTTCTCTCAAAGGATTACCAAGACTTGGAAGGGGTTTTTTTATTATTCATGGAGGCCCTTGTTTCAGAGGCAAAACTGTCCGAAAGTCTTTTCCTCTAGCGCACGATCAATTTTTTTTTTGGTTGACCTTTGTTTGGTTGGGACCTTTGTTTGGTTGGGTTACACCACGTATACTTACCATCACAGTTTTTGCCCCGAAATCGACTTCTACAAAGGCAGCTGTACCCTAAAGGTGTTTCTTTGCAAGTTCCACCATTAAGACATGGCTCAGCTTTACAAAATTCAACCACTGCAAAAATAAATAAGGGAGAGGACCACCTTATGAATACGGTGTATGGGAATCTTCTTGATGTGATCCTTTATTTACCTTTCCAGTTTTGTTGTGGGGGGGGGGGGGTCCAATTTTGACCTGAGGTAGCTGGATGCACTGAAGGGGGGTGCGGCTTTCCGCTTTTATAAAAGTCAAATTTACACAATTTATACTCTGGTAAAAACATATATGAGTAGTTTCGCTTATTTAGTACCGCTTGTATTTTTCTTCTTTTTTTGAAAAAGCAATATATTACTGACCTACAGGCCCGTGATAACAGAATAGACTAAAAGAAAATTAAAAATCCGTACTAGGATTTGTAACTAGGAGAAGCGTTCTCCTCACTTCCGGTCTGATAAAGGGTATACAATCAGAGATGAGATAGCAAATTTGAGTTTTGGTTGTAGTGTTTCCAAGCCCACCCTAATGTTTTTCATTTACTTGATTCGCAGAAGATTAATGATGTGTACGCCCATCCAAATTGTCACTAGTAAAGCACAAAAATATGAGAGTGAGTGATTATATTACTTTCACAAGCTTCTCCTTTGTATCCTTGTCTGCAGAGACATTTAAAACCATCGCGAGTTGAAAAGCAGCTGCCTCCATTCTGACAGGGATTTGGAGAACAATTATCCAGGGAATGTTTTATTGCGGCTGGAAAATAAATATCGTAATGAGGATTGGATTATTGGCAACTGACAAGATCAATTCAAACTCAACTCTGTTGAGGAGAGTGCCGCCTCTTACCACTACAACTACAGTCTATGCAGTTCCACTGTGATGGACAGATGCATTCAAAACCCGTGTCCGTTTCTGTGCACGTGCCTCCATTTTTGCAGGGAGTTGTGTAGCAATAACTTGTTTCTGTAACAGAACGGTAAAGGAATAGAACAGTACTGAAATAATACCTTCTTGATGTTCTTTCCTTACGATAAAAAACAATTGAAAGCTCTATGATCTTTAAACGTGTTTGTCTTATCAGCGGACGCAGCATAACAGTAGAAACTGATCATGACATTTAGAAACTGCTTGCTTAAAGAACTTAACTACAGAATACCTTGACATCTCTTGCCACGATACCCAGGTAAACAACTGCACTGGAAGCCAGAGTCCAGCTCTGTACACGAGCCTCCATTTTTGCATGGATTAGTTTTGCACATGGCCTGCTCTAGAAAAAACAAATAGACGGAGTCATAGTCTTGGTTAAATTTACCCCTATTGACAACATGTAAACGTTCATTTATTAGAAGATTGTGTAAATGTGAATTTTTTATTTTATTTGTTTAATAACTTATGTCTAGGATGCCCTAAATTTAGGGAAGCAGTTCCTGTTCAGGGTGTTTCTTCAGTACACTTAATTTGTTCCTTTTTTGAATTGTTACTGTAAAATATGAAGAATATGAAATTAAAGCAAATGTGACGTTTTCTAGCTAGGACATTTTCGGTAACACAGATTGAGATTTTTTTGTTTTACTGAACCCAATAAAACTCTTTGTGTGAACTTTTCTTTTAAATTTAAACGGCACGTGAAAGTTAAAGTGCTCCAGCTCATCTTTCGAGCGCCAAAATTAGAACTTTCAGGTCTAATTTTCAGGTAAGTTAACACGTTTACAGAATGGAAAATCCTGGCGCCCTGGATGGGGCAAAAAGTTAACACCTCTCTGCCTGTAGTGTATAAAATTATGTATTTGTATACAGGTATATTTATGCTTACGGTCACACGTTTTTCCTTTGTAACCAAATGAACAAGTACAGTCGAAGCCTCCATTTAAGTCAGTACAGCTCCCTCCATTCATACAAGGGTTTGGTTTGCATCTAGTTCGTAAAACTGAGAAAAAAATTGTCAAGTTATTTTACAAAGGGTGACAGCTTGGGTGCCGAGAAAGAAACATGAAGAAAAAATGTAGGAAAACGACAGCTCGAATTGCAAGGTAGAGGATCAAAGGCAGTCGCGGAGACGTCAAGATTTAATTTGTTGTCATGGGAAGTGGATGCCACCCTGCATTGGAATAGACTTTTTTAGACTGGACGGTTTGTTGCCCCATTTCAGACCATGTGATGATACTCTTGAGAATTCTTCCTTTCAAATTTTCAAATAGTCGTATGCGTATGAATAAATAATTTTTAGATGGATAAAAGAACAATTCTCTAGAGAGTATCACGTGGTCTATAACGGGAAAACAAACCGTCCTAGCGAAAAATGTCTATTTTCTTTACTCCTACTTTACCCTCCGTAAAGGGGGTTTAGTAGTTTTGGGGATATGAAATGTGTGCGGAATTCCCCACCCCTATGCTTCGTGGATATAAAATCAATGAAGAGGACGGTGTGCTGAAATTTGAATTAACCAATTAGGATTCAACAGGCGGGAAAAACTGTACTGTCCTGACGTTAGCGGGAAAGGCATTGAAAATACAATCTCAAAATCAGAGAAGCCCCACCTCATGACCCAGATTTGGTAGGCACGTTAGAGTCTGGTTCAGTAGGGTTCCACTGTGACGAACTTTTCCTTCTATGATGCATAACACATAATATATTTATATGACATACCAGTGCACAATCTACCACTGTATCCTCGATGACATATGCATCTGAATCGTCCATGTCTGAGTCTTTTACACCTACCACCATTATGACACGGGTTGTGACGACAGCTGTCGATATGCACTAAGACGGAACAGAAAAACACCATACAAGAGAAAAAAAAGAAATCGAAATCACTTTATTAAGTGTCGTAGTGTTTAGCAATACTGTACTAATTGAGGACACTGAAAAAAGCAAACAAATATTGTAAGTTACCCAGAAACTTGCTAAAAATCCCAACTGGTGGAAGGCTGCAGTTGGCTTTATACAAAGCGTAGAGGAGTTGAATTTGGGACCACCAGACACAAATCCAACCAGTGGCAGGGAGAAGGATTTGAACCCGGAAGCTCCGGGCGCCCTAACCACTAGCCCACACCGTCTCCACTAAATAAAAGACTTAAAACTACTTTAAAATAACTAAGATTACTGTTTAGTATGGGGCGCTACGTAAATTTTCTCTTTTGTCTTTTTTGAAGTTCGGGCCAGCTGGTAGCGAGTGCACTGGCTAATTCAAGTAATTCGGAAGTTATGTTTGTAACTAAAAAGCTGGGAAAGACTGGGAAGACTGGAAAATGCGACACGCTCGAGCAGGACATCCCTCTTTGGTATAACTACACGGTGATTAAACATTCTACGAGTAAAGATAAAAGTGTCAACCAATAATAATAAAAAATAACGTTTGTTTACTCTCGGCAGTGTTTATAGCACGAAGACAAGTTGGGTCGAGTAAACAATACTGACACAAATAATTCAAATTGAACATAGCATTGTTGTGAATCCTAACTGGCGGGAGGGAAACCAATTGGCTATTTACAAGCGTGGCCGAGGATTTGAACCTGAGCCAGCGTGAAACAAATCCAGGTAGTGGTCAGCTAAATTCACTCTGCATATGAAGATCAAGGGCTTTCAATTAATGAAACTTATTAGAAGTTATTATAACAAAATGGAGGGCGGACGCTTGCCCAGCTTATCGATAGACACGGTTTATTTATAAAACATACCATGGAACATCGAAAACGGGTCGTTTAGTGGTTCCTCGAATTCCGTTAATTCTTGCTCATCAGGCGTCTCCTGGTAGAAGTAAATTGGCTGCTCAATGGGATGAACCCTTACAAGCTGTTGATGGTAATTTGGTTCAACCTCCATGAATGGAATATTTTGACGTCCTTCAGCGTTTGTTGTCGATTGTTGAAGCGTTACGGGGCGTTTAACGATAAACGCTCGATATAACCGTGGTCTCCTTGGTAAATAACGGTTTCTGTCCGTTGCAAATGAGTATACCACTCTCCCTTTTGGGACGCCATCGTTCATAAAACGCTTTTCCTTTTTAAATTCGGTTCCGTGATCATGGTGACTTTTACCTGTCACTTTAGTTGTTTTGTCTTTCTTGAAAGCCGCTTGGCAAATTCCGGTTTGGGCTGCCACAAATAAACATATTAGAACGAGTCTGGTGTGGCATTTCCAAGGAGCCACTTTCATGTTAAAACAGAATTAAAGTTTTCAGACAACTTGATCACGCTTAGTAGCAAGCCATTGTAATTGTTAGGTTTTAGAGGTGAAATATAGTTTAATTCTTTATCACTGACGTGGCACCAGGCGTTACCGATATAAGTACATGTTACTACCCGCTGGTCTTTTCGTGAACAAAATACCATCACCAGTTGTTTTGTCTGTCCTGTTTTCATTTCTGCTATGAAAAAGAGATTTGTTTACATCTTGTAGTAGTAGAAGTGGCAAATTCATAGATAATTACACCAGGAACTTAAAAACTACGCCTTGAGGCGTTTATTTTGAAAATCGACAACCTTTGTGAAAAATTTTACACCTAGATAATTCAACATTACAGAACTGATCAAATCTTTTATTTGGTGAAATTTGTGTTATTTGTCAATTCTATTATTGTTCTATTTCCTGATGCAAAAATGTTAAATACTTATTTTGTTGGGTGTTACAATATTTCTGTTCAGAATCGCTGGATGAAAAACAAATTCCCTATAATTGTTTAGAGGACATTTTAGTAAGACTGTTTGAAGAGGCTAGATCATGCATTTTTTCAGGATCCCGTCACTGAAATGCAATACGTTGGTTCGGGAGTCAGAGAGATAATGAAATTTATAAAAAATACAACAGCTAAAATTAATTCTTTTTCTTTTAAAACTTCTTAGTTCTCGTTAAAACAAAAGTTCGCAATTTTAAGTATTCTCCTTCCCATGTAGGTTCACCAGACGACTGATAACCTTTATGTTTGACAGTGATAGTAAACAGTAAAGAGTGCCAATTACAAAGTTCCAGTTATGCGTGTGTGTCTTCATGTCCAGCTCCTCCAGATTCTCACTATTGGCTCCTGATCCCCATTTCCTTCGGTCTCCTGACACGAACAGATACTCATTTGTAATACTCTGACCTGGTTTTATCAGATGTGCTCCATTTTTTCGACTCTCTGCTTTTCTGTGAAACAACCTTGACGTTATACGAGAAATTGAAATCCACGGCTTTAACGTGAGGAAAGGTAACTCCCCTTTTAACGGTCACAACTTGCGATTACATTTCAACGTTTTGTTTACATCGTTCTGGAAATACAACTGGCTCTGCACTTTTATGGTAGCTCAATATCTTTCTTATAGTCCCCATTTTTTTTTAAGTTAAACGCACTACATATCCACGGTATCCCATAAGGCTTGGTAACGTGAAGAGAATAGAGTGAAAGTGATCAAATAACAACCCATCTAAGGTTAAGCGTTTTTTCTTACTTTTTGCTTACTAAATTTAAATGCGATTTTTTTTGCTCCGTAATCGTAGCAGCATTTCAAGTCAAAATAAACTGCTAACGGAAAATCCCTGCGAGGCCATAGGAGAAGATGAGCTGCAAGTTCAATTTATACCCTTTTTATATTAGATGATATCAAAATATGGAACCTTAAAATCATATAATGCCGGATAACTGCACTGAAGCGGTTTTTAAGAACGTTTTGCTTATTGTTCGCCTAAATGAAAAGTATAAGTGTAGGAAACGGAATTAATTTTGCCTTTGAGGAGAAGAAAGGGGAGGATTCTTAATTGCAGATTTTTTTTAAGATTAGTTTCTGTATCGGTTTAATACGTTATTATGTTATGCCTGTTAACGATAACGAAAAGCTCAAAGCACTTGGAGCTCTCACCTACACTGTAAGCATATGAGTGCTTTTCATTTGGATATACTCCAGTTTTAATGAACAATAAGGAGATGGCTGCTGAGCGTGAAAAATATGCCATTGCCTTCAAACAGTTAATTGTTTACCATTGAGAGGAAGTAGTGTACAATGTTTATTGTGAATAAGTCCTAAAAAAGCGACGAATCACCGACAGGTTCTCCTGACCTGCGATTTTGTGTGAACCAATGGGACCTCGGAAAAAACCCGTTCTGTCACGTCCTGCCACGTGACATCATTAATTCATAACAACCATATGCTTTGTCGAAAATGGCTACAGTTTAGACTTTTTGGTCGAGTTTGTCTTCATGGGAAACATAATACTGGAAACATGAAAGACTTGTTTATAATCTCATCCATTTACGTATTTTTAGTTGTGTTTGATGGGACTCAGGCAATAAGAGAGGATAACAAATGGAGTAAAGTCTGGCGTCAAGAACAAAATACTGCAACTGTAAAGTGGAAAAGAAATATAGCGCACAAAGCAAAACATCTCAACAGGCTCAAGGTGGAAGCGTCAAATAATAAGAACGATTCCTCACAAAAGAAAAGACAATTTGTGCCCGGAGTGCCCAATTTGTGTCCGGGATGCTTAAACTTTCCACATCCTCATATCCACAGAATCATAGTTCACCACCATCCAGGTAGGTCAATAGCTTTTCGTGCTTTCTAAATATTAAGTGTGAGAGGTCACAACTCGCAGGGTTAGAAGATAATGAGATCAGGACTAAGGTTTTAATGAAAGTAGGGTTAAGGAAACACACGGCCCCAAAAGAATGCTTTTTCTCATCTTACTGCTCAAGTTTCTTCCTCTGGAACCTTAGCGTTGAAATAAGAAGATTGTTGGAAAGAGTTAAATACATTTTGATTGATTTTTAATAGAGCATTAGATGTATTTGTAAACTACTGTGAATAGCTTCTCTCAGATTTACAGGACATTTTTGTTATTTTTTTGTGCTATTGTGACGAGCTAAAAGCAACTGAAATACAAAATAACAAATACCAAACCCAAACTATATTATTTTGCATTCAACTTATCATGATGATGTGACTGCTCAAATGGGTGATCCTGAAGTGCTAGGCTTTTGTTAAACATATTGATCTAGTCCACAGAAATTAGACGCGATTATATATGAACAAGTTTAAAATTTTGCAATAAACCCAAAATCTCTTTTAATAAAGAAAAACGGAGATTTAAACGCCCAATTCCAAATTCCGTCATTTCATTGTTATTATCTTTACGGAACCTGCTTTGTAAACGCGGTGTCAATTGTTCAAATTAAATTTCTGTTAGGTTTTGCTGGTGGTTTATTTTACCACTGGCAGCAAAAATTGTGATTAGCGTGAAAAATGGGAGTGTTGAGTTGGAGCTTAGGACTTGATTAAAACAAACATCAAGAAGACAATAACCTAATCTTTAACCTCTTCTCCCCAGAATCTCTGCTCGATTACCCGACTCTTACTATTAGATCTGCAAATAAACCCTGGCCAGGTTATTGTACTATTCAATTGAACGCAAAATGAGACCGACAGAGACCACACATTTACTATGGTCGTTATCTTAAAACATCGGGAAGACATTGTTTAAAAATGTTAAAAATAATAAGCTAATAATATTAAGCTACGAGTATTATTATTATTAACAGGTTTTGTATGGCGATGTACAACACTGATGAAAATAAAATATTATCTTCCGTTGTCACACAAACACTACTTATTAGAAACAAGACTAGAGAAGGATGTTTGATTTAAGGTCGCACCTGTTTCTCAGATTAGTGTATTTATTTGCACCTTAGCTCATTCCACGTGTGAACCAACACCTTGTCAAAATGGAGGGACATGCACTGTGGTGTCTCATGGATACGAATGCACCTGTTCGCCAGGATTTATGGGAACACACTGTGAACGTAAGTTTCATTACGAACTAGTTACGGAATATCCTCAAGGCTTTCCCTTTAAAAACAACGTGACAATACAGTGGATCACCCGGTTCTTCTGTACACTGAGTCCAAGTCTCTGTCACTGAGGTGAAAACCAGCTTGGTTTCAGGAGCCAACCTTGAAACAAAGCTTGCATCAAATTCCATATGAGCCAATTACTGCACATTCATGTACACTGTGGAAGGGTATTTTCATAATAGCTAAATATGCGAAGCAAAAATTAGCTATCATGATAGTTTTTAATACGTAAGGAGTTATGCTAAATTTCATTGGCTGTGTTTCTAAAACACCGTAGATATTTACTTGTGTCTCGAAGCAGTTTGTGTGCAGTTTCTGCTGCATAGCTGACTCATCATCATGTTTCAGTCAGGAGTCAATGTGAGCCAAGTCCCTGCAAGAATGGGGGCACTTGCTATGACGTTGGACAAGGTTACGAGTGCACATGCGCAAAAGGATTCCGAGGAGAGAACTGTGAGGGTATGTCATTCAAAATATTTCACTTTTTAAATCTAAGGCCGCTTTTAAGAGGATATTATTTTCTATCTTTTATTCCGTATTAGTCGTGACCAAATATTGCAAAGATAACATGGAAATACCCAATATTCTAAGGCAGACTCGCAGATTTTATTGAATTAGCATCCCGTATTTTTATTTATGAGACGCCATAACACGTGCTCCATTTAGAAGCTATTAAATTGTCCTCTGCGACGAGGGACGTTCCAAGAAGACGTTAGGTCACGCGACGTATTGTGAATTTAATGAAACTACCGAGCGATTACTAACAGAATTAAAAAACCTTCAAATGTACAGCAGGTGTAATGATGCCGTACGTGTTTATCTTATTACATTTTATGACATTTCCCATTCACGCAGAGCAGAACAAGTGTCATCCAAATCCTTGCAGAAATGGAGGCACTTGCACGGGGATAAATGAGGGCGAAGGATTCGAGTGTACGTGCAGAGAAGGTTTCAAGGGAAAAAACTGCGAAGGTAATTAGAAATTTTTTCATATACTTAGATTTCCTTATGCGCAATTTGCTACCCTCGACGTTCTTGATCTAACAAAGCATTAGGATATGCTGCAAGAGGATATGCTTCTTTTACTTTGGGCGTGCGCAATTAAAATTTGACTTAAAATCCTTTGTTTTGAAAGCTTCATGTAAGCAAGCGACATTCACTGAGATTATCTGCTGTGCCATTTTATCCTTTGGTCATGAATACAAGAAAAATTTTGTTTGTGTTGATTGAATTGTGTTAGTTACTATTCTTTCTTTCTGAAGAGATCAACCTGTGTCTTCCTAATCCCTGTAAGAACGGCGCGACATGTACAGAAAGAACTGGAGGAAGATACGAATGTACTTGTCCCATTGGCTACAAAGGGGTAACTTGTGAAGGTATGTTGTATATATAATTTTCTTAAAAACTGGGTCATTGGGTAATGCAATTCGAGAGTTTTCACTGGCTTAGCCATCGTGGATTATGAGCCATTATCACGAACATGCTTTCAAATATGGTAAGGGTACGCGTCATTTTAAGGCGTTTTTATTTTTATTTTAGTCTACTTTCCTATATTTTGCGGGCGTTTTAAATAAAACAATTATTCCACTCGCACTTGTTGGGTATGAGATGATTGTAGTCAACGAAGCGCCTAACGCCGAGTTGGCTATCTACCATTTCATGGAATAACTGTTAAATGTTATACCGATCAGGTATATTATTATTATTATTCAGGGTTCTGTAGAAAAGAAGGGCTGCTACCATTCTACTTGTAGAACCTTAGTTTTCAGCTAGTGTTATATCTTGCAACTGAAAGAACGTGCTTCGAACAATGAACAACATTTCATGCCATTTGTTTTTCCCGCAACCATGTTAAGAACCTTGCTAATTGCGAGTTTAGGAAATGCATGAATTAAGGAGAAATCAAATCATAAAAAAACGAGTTTTGTAAGTATTACTTTATAAGGTACCATGGAGGGTTTAGCGGCGCTGGTGGTTAATCCTAAAAAAAATGTTTAGCAAAACACTTAAATAGCAAAGCACTATAAAGGGGTGTCTACCCAAAAGGCCTCCAGATGCCGCGTACCTCCAGTTGGATCGATCTTGAGCCGCCTTTAGATAGCCACAAATGTGAACAAACGCTAGGTCTTTTACTGCAGTCCTGTTGAAACTTTACTAAACAGTTAATACGACCAGATATATTGCGAGTGTTCATACTTTGTGTCACTGCATTTTCCTCACAGAGAGAAGCATTTGTTTTTCTAATCCTTGTATGAACGGCGGAACCTGTCTTGATGAGACGTATGGATACAGATGCAATTGTAGAGTCGGTTACAGTGGAATGAACTGTCAACGTGAGAGTATATATTTTCTTTGCTTTAACAGCTTAGAACAATAGTAACTTCTAACTTATACAATGGTAAGTGCTGTATTACATGTGCAGGACAGACGAAACTTTTGGGCGCTTGTGGAATCGGTAGAATTAAAATTATTCTCACAGTTCCGCCGATGGAACTTTGGATTCTTTAAGTAAAGTGCTCATACACACCTAACGCTGACGTGCTTCATATTTCATCAGACCATGTTTGCAGACCGAATCCCTGTCACAATGGTGGATCCTGTCTTGAAGAGGGCTCTTCTTTCCGCTGTGTGTGTCAAGTTGGTAACCACGGGGAAAGGTGTGAATGTAAGTGAGAGAATCTGACATAAGTACACATTCTATTGAAGATGCCAAAGAAAAGATACTTAACTTGAAAAAGAAGTGTAAAAGTCAACCCTATCTAAAATGCAACTTAACTGAGCGCATCATAATTTAGTTTTAAAACTAACAAAGAGTCAACATCCGTTTTTCTTCACTTTCTTTTGCAGTAATGAGTGCCTGTTTATCTCATCCTTGTTTACATGGGGGAACTTGTGTGGACACCTATTTTCTACACAACAACGGCATAGAATCACTAAGCATGTACTCTAATCCTTCATTTATTGACACTGAGCAGAACGGGATGTCTTACATTTGCAAGTGCATGTCGCCTTACGCAGGCCACAACTGTGAAGGTAATCAACAAACTGATAAACTACAATGTCTTTCTTCTGTCATTTTGTCATGCCAGGTTGGTAGAAAACAAATTGGAACCATTTCCATTTCGAAACAGAGTAGACATGATGGTTTTAAAAGTTTAACTCTCCACACTTCAGACATTTTCAATAAAGATAAGTCATTTTCATGTTTTTGACTTGCAGATGACAGCTGTCGATATTGCAGTGCCTATGCTGAATGCATTTTGGGACATTGCGTTTGTAAAGAGGGTTTCCATGGAGATGGAAAGACATGCAAAAGTAAGTGTTGATGTTAAAGTTAATTCACGATATACGTGATTTATTATGAATTCACAGACTTGAATATTGGAAGGACAAAAAACAAAAACCTATTTCCAACGAAAGGTTTCCTTTTCACGGAAACGTAGCCTACATTTTCTGGTTAGAAAACGTAGGCATTGTAAGAAGAGTTATTAACAAGGTCAAAGCTTGAAATACTTGATTTTATTTGCTTCTGGTTTGCCGCTTGTTTAAGAAATGTTTAAGATTTCAATAAGTTTGAGACTGTAAAATTTGTTTCTTTTCTGTTTTGGTAACTGCTTTGTTATGATGTAGCTGGCTTTGAAATCGACACGTAGTGAATTAAACTGGAAAAGCCAGGCATTAGTGTTGTGGTCTTTGAGGAAACAAAACTACTCCGTTACCAACCTTCTTTGGTATACTCCTGCATCTGATTTGTGGAAGGCATCACAATGTGTTTGTGTGTTTCGTTTGCAGAAAATGTATGCCATCCTAACCCCTGCAAAAATAGTGGAACCTGTGTTCCAACGGACTCGTCTTATGACTGCGAATGCGCACTAGGATGGACCGGGCCACATTGTGAAAGTAAGTGGCGCATTTGATGACAATAGACTCAATTCAATCAAAACTATTTGCGTGACATTGCATAATTAACTTGCATTACTCTAACCCTCCGCGAACTATATATAGTTTTTAAAAAGCAAAGTTTGGCACGACCACTTTAAGCCAACAATGCCGGTTAATGAACTTTCCAAGATTTCAGATTATAGCTGTGTCCAGTGTGTTCCTAAACTTAGCAGTTGCTTTGATATCGATCGTTTTACTTCAGCCCGACAATACTGCATTCCAAATCCGTGCAAGAATGGAGGAACCTGCTTTCCAGAAGAAAATGGATACAGATGCACGTGTCTGAGCAATTTTGAAGGAAACGATTGTGAAAGTAAGTTATACCACCTAGTTAAATGTTTTAGATTTCCGCAGTAGACAGAAACTGACATTTAAGCTCAGGTTCAATACTGACAGTACTTACGTTTTAATTCCATAGAGAAAATTACATGCCTATACGAGTATATGTTTTGTGCTTGAAGGATAAAATGATCTTCCCCTTTAAATTAGGATCCTCAAGCAGTTTTTTGTTTGACAAGTTATTCCAATCTTGATACAAAGTTTTGTGTTGCATAGGTTTTGATTACTGAGATGCACACAAAAATCTTCTTAATGCTTACTATATTGGAAAGTGATAATCAATTGAACTACTGAAACAAGTCTCAAATTTAGTTATAATTTCGGGAATAATTTCTATTTACAGAAGCAAATCCTTGTTCACCAAATCCTTGCAAAAACTCCGGCACATGCAAAGAAATGAATGGAGTGGCAACCTGTGAATGTTCTGCCCAGTTCGAAGGAAACTTCTGTGAAAGTAAGTAAAGAAAGATCTCAGTTTCAGATATTAATCAAAACAAAGTAATGTTAATTTTGTTGCTTATTGTGCAAAGAGATGATTACATGAGGCAACAGACTATGATCTCTTGCATGAAGTAGTAAATGCATTCGAATATTCTCCACGATGCAAAGGCATTACTTATGGACGGACTATGTACTGGATTGTACTGCAATATTTGTGACAATTTTATTTACATTATCTTCCTGGAGGTGTACACACGGAAACATATATAAAATTTCCAGTTGTTCATTTTTATAATCAAGTATTTTATTTCACGTTTATAGTTGATAAATGTGCCAAATGTGACTCGCACGCTCGGTGTGACAACGGAAACTGTGTGTGTATGGAGGGTTGGGTCGGTGATGGACAGACCTGCTCGCCAAAAGAAGGAGGAGGACGTAAGTAGATTGGTGTTCTGTTATAATTTTTGCATTTCCAAATGTGTAACAGAGAAGTGTAAGTGGTATATTGCTTTACACGATGATTTGTGGCAAGTGCGTGCGTGTTGTAAAGCCACAAGGGCCAGAGTGGCGAAATACTTCCAGTAAACGCTATTAATCATTTATTCTCTTCGTGTTAAGCTACATTTTACTATAATACAAATAATTAATTGCCATTAGGCTACGGCTCTTGAGCCCATGATCAGCGTAACCGATCAACGGCAAAATCAAAGCACGTGGAAATTAGAAACGACTCAATTTGTGTTCTCCAGGATCCAATTTAGAATTCTTGTTGTATAAAACAACTCGTTTAGGTAGCGTTGTTTGCAAGGTAAAGTGTTTTTACCATCTCCTTTAGACCATGCGGTGAAAATCCGTATCGTTGATTCTAATGACAGGAGAAGGTCTCGAAGGTATGTTTCACCACGTTCCCAAACACCGAGAAGAAATGTGGGCGGGCAGCGAAATATATCTGGTGATTTTTTTTTCAATTACGGAGAAAGCGGAGAAAAAAAAGTGGTAATGTATGTCCTAATTAAGATTAGATATCCAAACACCGTCACAGTTATGATGTTGACAAATGCGGTTTCGGTGAGCCCTTGGAACAGACAAGGTTATTTCTTAAGCCACAGTTACGGTTCGCTAATATTGTTTGCTACGTAACGAAGGAGGTAGCAGTATCAGTACTGACTGGCTCGGGAAAAGTTCTCTCAGCACAACCATTAGAGTCCAATACAGTTTGTAAACAAAGGTACTTAGACGCATGCAGCTTGCAGAGGAAAGCAATTAAAATTAAAAATCGTTTTGTTTCAAATACAGTACCCGCCGCCCAGCCGGCACCTCCTGGTCCACCAGGAAGTGCTCCTCCTGGTAGCCCCTCATCAAGCCCCAAACCATATGGCCCTCCGGGTAGTTCTTCCTCTTCCAGCGGCCCCCCAGGTAGTCCCGGGAGTTCATACGGCCCTCCGGGAAGTCTCTGAAGCTCTCCATCAACATCTTAGAACTTTGTAATTGGATCAACTGGACGAAGACAAACTGTACAATCACAACGCTACAATGTGTAACCAACAACTGGACTGCGTGGACGCAGACCACCATACGAAAACCACCATACTAAGCATAAAGACAGATGGAATAGTTAATTACATAAGAAAGAAACAAAAAATGAGGAAGTTACGCTCAAGAGGATTAAAGTGACATCCAAGGAATGAGTAATCAGTTCTTAACCGTGTAGTCACAAACAGAAGTTAGAAAATCTAAATTGTTGCATTTGTCGATGACAGCCAAAATTTACAAAAGAGCCAAAGTAACTAACTGAACAGATATTACGGCCTTCTACTGGACAACAATTTTAAGAGGTGGCAAAATCAGCACTAATTGGCTCGGGAGAAGGTTTTTTCACACATTTAAAAACCTCTGTTTACAAACCTTATTGGAGTGTAATGAAAGTGCTGAAAACCCCTTCCCGAGCCAATCAGTGTTGATTTTTCTGCCTATTAAAATGATGGTTCAATTATTTATGTTCGACAAATCCAAGATCTAAGCTCCCGTTGAAGTATTAAGGGATTTATGACCTAAAAAGGCCATTAAACAACAAAATGTGAAATCGCGTTCAAAGATGTAGTCAGAATTGTAACTGCTCAAAAACTGCTCAAAATATATGTAAATGAAAAAGTTGCTCAAAGTGAATGCCTCTAAAACAATATTTATGCATGTGCTTCAGCCATTGTTAAGTAAGCTAATGATGTAATGTAGTGCGACTGTAATTCAGGTAACACAAGGGAAGTAATAAACAATTACATGTATAATTTAGCCAGCAAAATATAATATGCTCACTGGTATGGCCTCAGTCGTTTTTGCTTTTTTTCGTACCTTTGATAAGTTGCTTAGAATCTGAATATAGCTAAGAGAGCTAAGAATGCACAGACCAATTTGTATTACCAGGTGAAAATGAATTACATGCAACGCAAGACTTAGAATAGAGAACATGTCAGAAACACCATAGATGAAGTATTAAGTTTGTAAGCATTAGTCTCAAAATCTTGTTTATGTAGAAGCTTGCGTCATAGTTCAACGAGAAAATCAGACACTGCGTGTTTTTGGCGTAAAAGGGCAACTGGTTATCCTGTAGGTAACCGTGTGAATGCCAGTGCAATTAAGAATTTACACTACGAGAGATATTTGAAAATTCTCAAATACCACGAGTAGTGAGATAATTAATACCTCGAGCTCTCAAAATAGTACTCATTTGCTCGTTTGCTAATTTGCACTGCAGAACAAATGGAAAAAAAAAAAATAGATAAATTGGCCTACTCTCAGCAAATCACAACGCAGTAGTTTTCTCAGGCATATGATAAATATTGTATTCATTCGATACGGACAGCAAGGTTGGTTCCATACTAAAAGGCTACCGCCTCATATCCTGTCACAAACAACTGTGCGACACAGAAGAGGTAAACAAATGTTTTAAACTGTATAATCAGTCATTATAATAAAACAGTTACTTCAGTTGATTTCCTCTAGCTTGCGTGAACTCGTATCTCTTAGGAAAAAAGGGGGTCGAATTCGTGGATATGTTAATTTTTCATCTTAAGTGCACAGCGTACCAAGATGAGTGCGGTTTGCACTTTTATTACCAAACACAACGAAAAAAAAACAGCACAGCTATAACTTTTCTGTCTGATTGACCACCACTGGTCACGTGATGCACTTTGGAAATGAAGAGATCATCACGCAGTAGTTTTCAGCTCCGAGTTAAATAACTCCTGTAGAGAAATGGGTGCGGTATTTGCCGGTTACTAGCCCTATCCAATGAAAATCCCCTGAAATATTCCCTGACCAAACGTCGAATAAAAGAATGATTACGTAATGAATAAATGACTGAATGGAATTATTAGTGGTCTGAAAGGCCCCGTGAATGATCAAAATCAAATTGTCCACCTGTTGTTACGTGATGTAAACCACATGAATTGCTCTTGCACTTGAGAAAACTTTGGGAAACATTCGTTGAACTTCTGATCGGTGATGTGAACTTTAAACGGCTCATTTGTTTCAAAAATTTTATGCAGTTGGTTTTCTTTTGTACGTTACCGTACTCAAACTCACCATTAGCCAATCAGGAAGCCGTTCTACTCCCTTGATATCCCTACGACTTGGTTGGTACCTGGTTCGACTGCATTTCGCCAAAAAACATGGCGTGACCAAAATCACTGGATCTGCCGAATCGTACCAAAACGTTACGATTAGGTATAAATATCGTCCGGGTTACAAATTTCGTCTTGGGAAATGCCCCCCAAAAGAGACGCATCTTGCAACGTTAAGTGATTTTGTAATATATAGATTTAGGCCAGCCTAAAAGCGCAGCACCTGGGCCGGGTTGTTCAAAGCCCGAGTAAGCTAACCCAGGAAAAGGTAGAATTTTGATTTGAGTTTTCAACTTTGCGGTGAGGTTTTCTGTATATTATTTGGCCTTCTGTTTTGAGTTTTAATAATCACCATATACACAAAACAAAGCAGCAAAAAACATTTGTATAGAAGAAAAAGTTATGATTCGGTTAACTTTTAATCCTGGGTTAGCGTTAACCGCCTTCCGAACAATCCTGCCCTGTTTTCAACAAGTTACCCTGACATGAGCCCGCAATCCAATAGAAAACCAGCACCAGCGGTCAACTTCAAAAAAATGCGTGACCTCGATAAGCTATAAACTTGAGCCCGCGATATAGTCACATGATACTGGTCAGCGGATACCTTGTTTTGACAGATGTCAATTGATCATAACATGGATGTCCAATATCAAAGAAGTTCACGGTGAAGCAAGGGTGCATATCTCTGTCAACCTATTATTTGGAGTATGGCCGCCATGTTGCGCGACTTCGTCGCCGTCGCCGTCTTGCGTACGAGCAATACCGCTAGCCATGATAACCACGAAAAAATCAACTCATGGGTTTCCTTTTCTTTTCCTATATGAGTATAGGGCTCCACTGATAAAGGGAAAATTCTTATGGAAATAACACTTAACCAACCTTGCTTATCTTTATTATATGGTTTTTGAAATGTCATCTATATTTACAGCACCTGGGTCTCGTGCCAGTCCTTGTGAGTCCAATCCTTGTCAAAACGGTGGCCAGTGCATAGACAGAGGATCGTCCTATCAGTGTCTCTGTAGTGAAGGCTTTTCAGGTGATAACTGTGAATTATCAGTAGGTCGCGAAAACCCCTGCGAGCCCAATCCATGCCAAAATGGAGGTCAGTGTAGAGTAGTAGAAGACAAACCTGTGTGCATTTGCCCGGAAGGATTCGAAGGAGAATTCTGTGAGAAGCCAAAAGGTAAGCAACAAATTTATCTATAATACGACGATATTTTTGCTAAAATAGAAAAACGATCTCTGGTTAAAAATTTTGTTTAAAACGAGCTTTCGACTACCAGTCTGTAGTCTTTAACGAGTAATAGATAGAAAGCCCGAACGTTAAAATATATACTAAGAAAAGTGTGAAAAAACAAAATTATAATAAAAACAGTAGAAATGCTTGTGTGCGAGTAAAAAAATGCTAATGTGAGGTTCAAAATGAAATTGAATATTGTCTTGGTAATTGTTTCGCATTATTGTCAGCATGGTTCGTAATTGCTATGTGCCAGGATTCCAAAGTTTTTCTAACACGGAAATTTCCCTTGTCAATCACGCGTGCATTGTCAAAGTCGATGGAATGGTCGTTCAACCAGGCATGTGAAGCAATGTTGGAACCTTTTTTAAAGGTTTTTGTGTTTCTAATATGTTCTTTCTTCCTTGTTTGTAAACATCTACCAGTCTCGCCGATATAACTCCACGGACAATCGGCGCATGGGATCTTGTAATTTTGTTTTTTCACACTTTTCTTAGTATATATTTTAACGTTCGCGCTTTCTATCTATTACTCGTTAAAGACTACAGACTGGTAGTCGAAAGCTCGTTTTAAACAAAATTTTTAACCAGAGATCGTTTTTCTATTTTTCCAAATGTCTTATCCTGGTTACTCATCTATTTTTAAAGATAGTTTTGCTCTTATTAAGTTACACCTACAGAGAGGAATAGAGACCTGGGGGGATTTATATGTTGACATAATGGTGAAAAAATTAAATATAAAACAAAAACAGTTCTTAGGAGTATCTGGAGGATAACAATTTCAGCATAGGTAGAAGGTAGAAACTCAATCGTAGTCCGAGCTGTTTGCGGCTCTTGCTATGAAAACTGTCAGAGCTTAAATATTTTTCTTAGGTGGTGGTACAGGGGAACCGGGAGTTCCTGGTGGTGGTGGTGGTGTAAAGTCTCCATGTCATCCCAACCCATGCATGAATGGAGGAACATGCACAGAGAACGGAGGTGGTTACGACTGTGCTTGTCTCACACAATACAGCGGACCCAACTGTGAAAGTAAGCGCCATTATGTTTCTTCGCGTTCGTTTTCTTCAATGGCGAGTAGTTATCCTCTTCGTTTTGTCAGGTTTTTACATTCGTTTTATATTTACAGTTGATGAATGTGAAAAGTGTGACGTCCACGCGATCTGTGTAAATGGACATTGTCGATGTAAACATGGATATTATGGCAACGGCTACCAATGTGAAAAAGGAGGCAAGGAGTGTTGATAGTTTAAATTATAACCTTAGTTTGTGGAATTAAAAGAGTAATCACATAAATAACACTCTTATAATTGTTCTTGAGGAAGCCTTTAGAAAGAAACAGCGACAAATACCCTTACAACACAACACCTGATAAAATAGTTCTTTGAATGCCATGACTGAATACCTTGCCAAGGAGCATTGAATTAGGGATCTAGATGGAGCTGTGTTTCATCTTCTCAGTACATCGAGACAGTTTTTTTCTGGAATGAAGTAGAATAGTATTATGAGCCGTTTGCTTCAAGACATCCAAACATAACGACAAATGGACGTCAGATGTTAAACTTTTTCTTTGATGTCAAGTATATATGAAATAATTCATATTTGAACTGCGGTGTAGATGAAAGTGAAAAATGATCATCGCAGTAAATTTTCCAATTTGAGCAGTTGGAAAGAAGAAGCCTGAAAAAATCGGGGAATGCATGCGGTGTAGATGAAAGTGAAGAAGAAGTTGAAGCCCAGAAAAAATCAGGGCTTCAAGGGGATTCGAACCTGTGACCTCCGCGATACCGGTGCGATGCTCTACCAACTGAGCTATGAAGCCACACATTAGGAGCGAGGTCAATTAATTGAGTTCATATCTTCCCGTGAGGAGTGAAATGATGCGAAGTATATACGAAATAATTCATATTTAAACCACGGTGTAGATAAAAGTAAAGAATGAACATCGCAGTAAATTTTCCAATTTAAGCAATTGGAAAGAAGAAGCCTGAAAAAATCAGGGCTTCGACGGGATTCGAACCCGTGACCTCCGCGATACCGGTGCGATGCTCTACCAACTGAGCTATGAAGCCACACATCGAGAGCAAGATCAATTAATTGAGTTCATATCTTCCCGTGAGGAGTGAAATGATGTGAAGTATATATGAAATAATTCATATTTGAACCGCTGTGTAGATAAAAGTAAAGAATGATCATCGCAGTAAATTTTCCAATTTAAGCAATTGGAAAGAAGAAGCCCGAAAAAATCAGGGCTTTAACTTCTTCTTCACTTTCATCTGCACCCGATTTTTTCAGGCTTCTTCTTTCCAATTGCTTAAATTGGAAAATTTTCTGCGATGATCATTCTTTACTTTCAAACTTTTTCTTTGTTGCTCAACTGGACGAACAGCTCGGCAGGAATAGATCCTTTGGTGCCTTAAGCTTTCCAAATTTTGCATAAGATTCTTTCTTTAATTTCTCTTTCAACTTCGTTTTTGAAACGCTGATTTGGGAAATGGAAAAATTTATCTCTATTGCTCACCCTTATGTTCAAATTTTGTAGATGAGGAATCTGAATGCGAGAGCTGCAGTCCATTTGCTCAATGCCAGAATGGGATTTGTGTTTGCATTGAGCATTACAATGGAGATGGATATAATTGCACACGTGAGTTACAGAGTTAAAAAGTTGAGAGGGGTGGGGCAATAGATTGTTTTTGTTTAATCTAATCAGATCAGGTAATATATATGTTTTGAAAATACAAGGAAAATGGAGCTCGTGCAAACTTACTCAAATGTTTGGATCAGGCTATCATAATATTATGTAGCTATTTTCTATTTCCTATGTAAGTTGGGACGAAAAACGGAAACAGGAATGGCTAGAGTGGCATCCCATTCCAGGTTGCAACACTCCTTCTTCTATGGAAACCAAGACAAAATCCGGCTATGTGCACCATTCAGGCCGAGGGGAGGGAGAGCTTTTACATTTTTGTCTGTAGATAGGTGTAGGTGTCGAAACTAACATTGCTGTCTGGTACCTCCAAATGCAGCATTACAACTATTTCCCCGCAAATCTTTTGAGAAGAACAGTGTCAGTATTGATAATTATGATGATGACGACGACGACCACGAAGGCGACGATGATGATAAGCTGTTCTGAACAATGTTGTTGTATTTTTAACTAAGTATTATTTCGCTTTTATTTCGTATACAGCTGTGAACCCATCATGTCAAAATTGCAGTCCTCCTAACACGTGCATGCAAGGGGTTTGCTTACCTACGCTAGGAAAAAAGTGAGTGCAAATATTCTTTCCATTACTTTTATGAGAACGTTTGGATGAGGTTAAACAAATATTTGAGAACTGGTCAAATATTTTTACTGATTAGCGATATATCTGAGATGTACAAAATTTACATATAAATGAGAAATCACCTAGACTTCAACTATCAACCGTGAATTCAATTCCATCTTAAAAGGTAAAGCTAGTTTTTAGGATATTCCGAATATTTAGGTGGAGACAAAATCACCTAAAATTTTGCCGAGCTGTTTGGCTAGTTACAAGGTTGGCCACTTGTAGTTTGCCCGTTGACATTAAACTCCACATACTTAATTTCAGTTTTTTTTTTCTTTTCATCAGCAGTTTAACTTTAGAACTTTAAGTAAAAGATTCATGGTGCATAATGCCATAATTTGTCAATTAAAAGGTATCATATTGATGAAAGTAAGTGCTGTTTCTTTTGTAATCAATGTTGCTGCCTTTTTCCGGTTTGAAAAAAACATGTCATGGAGTGACAATTACGGAACAATATATCAGAAGGCCTGAAGTGATCTGTCAACTGGAATCTGTCTGTGGATCTTACAGCCAGGATACAACGTTCTAGAATAATAACCATGCTATGTACTGTTTTTTTTCCACAGGTCAGTGGTTAAGAAACCAAAGCAAAAACGATTCAACTTGAGCGATGCAACTAAAAACGTTTCCTAACTAAGTATATATCTGAAATAAAATAACTTTTTGCGATTGTTTGTCACCCATTCTTACATTTCGCATAGTTGTTAGTTTTGTACGTTTCAGGGATAATGGAACTAGTTTAAAACGATATTTACATATAGATACAATGATTGAATACAATTTTTGTGTGATAATTCAGTAATAATACCACATAATCGCATATGGTCGACGAAGAGACCCTAAATTTTCATGTGTTTCAGATTCCAAAACATTGAAACGCCTCGTTTCGTTTGACGAACTGAAGCTAAAACACTTGCTGCTGTACAGTCCATCTTGCTGGTCATGAACATCAGAGTAAATAAAATAACTGTTTCAGCGATCAGCTTCAATATTTTGGTGGTCAGACTTTCGTGTCCAAGTGTTTTTTGGCCCCTTTTGTCTTGGTTTGAGACGTATTAATTATCAGCCTACGGTTAACTAGGTCTCCTGCTTCAATTTAAAATGCACTATCATGAGCATGACTTCGAAAAGTAAACTCTCAAAAGGTATGTTTTAAGTGATTGAAACTTGAAATAATGGCCTGGTTTCGTTAAATAACATATACTGTAAGTGTACGGAAGCTATTAAAAGAGTGATATTATGGGTTGCGTATTAGCAAGGTTGTGATGTGAAACTAGAAACAAATTTTGTCGTTGTGTCTTAGAAAAATCGTTTAAAACATTCAAAATTTGCTTTCTTCATCAGTTAACTGGTGTTTAATAAAAAACAAAGAAACATTTGACAGGTTTGAGGCACATTTGGTCTACGAGCGAAGGACTTCAGGTCAAAATTTTATCGTTACAGTGTTCCTTTGACCGTGGGCCCCATCATCAACATAACCCGCAAAATTAAGAGAAATTTTACACGAGTAGAGCTTCGGCAAGTTCTTGAATCACACCCAGATTTGACGCAAATCTATAGTTTTAGATTAAACCCGTACGTGTTGAAGCTCAAGTCTTTACCCGACTGTCGACAAAGGTTTTGTGTCGCTTGTTATCAGTATATTCTTGGCAAGCATTTACGTATGGCCATATACAGGTGCCCGTCATATAGAGTGTGTTCACGTGAAGTCATCAAATTCACAAATCCAAAACTAAAGAGTCCCTAAAGGTTTTATCCTCATCAGGCAGAGATACTAATTATATCTATTTACAACTTTCTAGCTCAATAGCGTCCTTCGTTTGGAAACCAGCGCATTTTGAATTTCGGAGTTATGTACTCTTATCTCGAGGGTTTTAGCCATTTTAGGAGTTAGAGTATTAGGAAAAGTGCTTGTGTAAATGGTTTTTGGTTCGGTTCAGATAATAAGTTGTCGAGATAGCCAAAGTAAGTTCCAGATGTTTACACTATTTTCCGGCCGCCATATTGGAGGAGTAAGGAGGTCGTCCAACATGGCCGCTCCATACTAGGCTCTATAATTTTGCGCGGAACATGTCGACGAATACCTCAACTTTGGGAAAACGCACACACCTTAAACTTGGAGAACTGTCTTCTTTATTTATCGTCTATAATATCACAATTTCTTGACTTTATCCACTGAATGGTATTTGATTTTATTTTTTATTGTGTGACAATGCACGCACCCCATTAACGACCACTCCTTGAGATCGTAAGGTACCAATGTTGAAAGAACATTGTAGATGCTCAATAACGGTATAGTTAACTAATGATAAGTGCAGTTAAGTAATGCTAAATAAGGATTTATTGACCAAAAAAATAATACAAAATTAATTTAAACTTGACAGGTATATAAGAGGATGTTGAGAGAATTAAGTAAAAGCGCCTAAAACCGTACATAACGAAGTGAAACACTGTGTTGTCACAATAAGAAAATGAAACATTACATAAATATGATTAATTCTAAACTAAAGGCTAAGAGGCAGTGGTTAAGATGTAAGACTAGTTGAATATCATTAAAAAAATTCAGGGTTCAAATAATGTAAAGCACCGCCCACTAAGAAAATCGTGAGTGACAATATGATCACGTTATAGCTAAAATTAGAATAATAAAGGAAAAAAGGGACGAACATTGCAATCAGGGTGCATTGAAAACAAACAAAATGCTCAAAAGTGACTCCATTTACAATAAAAGATGAGTTACAAAACCTGGTACTTGCTCGTAAAAATAAACCAACCACAGAAGGTAATTTCATTTAAAATGTCTTTAGTTGTCTAAAATTGAAATTATAACAACAAAACATGAGTTTACTCAGCTCCTAGCGACAAATATGTTATGATAAATCATTAAATATTTTTAGTGAGAGGATGAGCTGCGAATGATCAATAGCGGTGTGTGGTTTATTATTGTGCTTCCAAGAATCAAAATATATCACCACAGACTGTCAACTATAAAGCTTTTTCTCACATAACGTCACGGCAGCCATATTGGTGCCCAGACTATGAAACGGTGGCTATAGACCCTTTTCATAAATGGCTGTAATTATTAAAATTAGCCTGACTAGCCTCGTTCTTGAGTTGATAATTCAAAAGAATTTTATTCCCAAACGAGTCTATTGAGGCTAATTTAAATACATACAAAAGAATTTTAAATTGGCAGCCATTTATGAAAAGGGTCTATGTTGGTGTCCAGAATCGAAATCGTTTGTTATTTAAACACTTCCTTTTGTTTGCATGGCTGCCGGCCACGTGAGTCAAAACGCTCTATATTGGAACAGTTTCAAATTAGAACTGGCAATAAACTTATCTATTCAAGAGCGACTTGCAATTGTTTTGTTTGTTATACTGGTATGGCAATCTTTGTTGGATAAACAATACAAGAAAGGGGCGTTTATTGGAATTGAGACAATGATTCTAAAAGAAACCTTCAGATTGGGAAGGAGGGAGGGAAGAAGCGTTTAATTGAGAGGAGCAATGCGTGGAAGGACATTATCCAAACTAGGCTTAAACTGCGTCTACGCAGGGACTCTTTTTTCACAACAAACATCTCACACCTATAGGGAAGAATTTGCAACTAAGTTGGCGTTACCAGCCACTTACAATGGTATTTTGCCTGAGGTTAACTGGCCGATATGTTTAAACTACAAAAATGTGAATGACAAAGGGCGCTTTCATTAGCCGAAAACTTCCGGTTTGAATTTCCGAAAATTTACCGTGACGAATAGAACAGGTAAACCGGGAACTTCCATTCCATTTGTACATGTCTTTCCTCCCGGAATTCCCGGAAAATTTCGTTTGAATGGTTCTCCTTTCAGAAATTCAACAATTTCCGGATTTTTAGTAAACTTTCCTAAGAAAATTCCCTTACCCGTTCGAAATTTTCGAAATTCTTGGTTGAATGGAAAGCACGCAAAATTTCCAGTCCAGCTGAGTCTTTGCTGAGCGTGCATACCGGCCCCAGTGAATCGGGAGGGTTGATTTTAGCTTTTTCTCTGGTCGTTGAGATGCAACCCGTTAATTTATTGTGCTCAGATCATAGAGCGATTTTATAAAACTACCTAGCCGAGGTAAACAAGAAAAATTGTTGAGACAACAAATGGTCAAGTTAATGAGTTTTTTCGAGTTCCCATTGTTTCTTTTGTTAATATTGTGCAATAAATCACTTCCACCCTATTTCAAGACGTGTTAATATTTCCTTCCGCTAATTGTAAACATTTGTCAGTTTAATTGGAATCAATATGATAAGTATGCTTTAACCACTAGTAAGCTATTGATCGGTCTAGTATTCTAGGCAAGTGCTTCACAAAATTACGATTAATCTTATATTTAACGATACATTATTGAGAACTTAAAGACCTTAACCAATTGCCTCTCACTGCTCAAAACTCGTCTGAATAGCAAATTGACTGAACATTTGCTCGATTTTTTTGTGTCCAAAACTATGCAGATTCATTTACCGGATTTGTGATTTTCCATTTCGTGAAATCAAACTACTGCAAGGCAGTGTAAGTGCCGCATTGACTCATGTCTGTTAAGCTTCGTAGTACCAGCTTTCCTTTTATCCGTTTAACCTTTTCTAAAAATTTCCAATTTGAGAGTTTTGTCATTTATTACTGATTAGAATTATTTTTCATTTTTTATAACCCAGAAATGCTGGATTCTTGCAAAAGTATATGTCAGTACATTTAGATCGCTCATCAAATAAAATGTTAGCTGTTTAGCTAAACCTAATTGCTGTTCCACCCTGGCAAGATTTGTTCAAGGAAATGGAAAAAAGGTGCCACTTTAACGTACCAGTTATTGCATCAATAATTCAATAGCTTAGGCGAAAGACTGTATCTTTATTAACAATGGAATGATTTAACTTCCCCGAGGCTCTGAAGTCCTCAACAAATATTATGTTTTTCTTCAAACTCTTAGCCGTGTACGAGGTATTCTGTATATGTACTCATTCCGGCATCGCTGCAGCGGGCCGACGTTATGCGGTAGCTCTAAAAAAGAAGACAAAGCTTCTTCAAAACAAAGACAATCAAGCACATGGACTTAATGTCAGAGAAGTAAAAGACGAAAACCCGGCTGATGTGCTAAATACTATGACAAATAATACTGCAGCTGAAGAAGTTAAAGAGATGAGTGGAAGTCGAAGATATTTGAGTGTCGTCAATGGATATCCTCCTAATTATGGGGTATATTCCCATCATCCTATCATTCAAGGACCTTTGTACAGTCATCACGTCCATGTTGTTCCAAAGCCGTATCCTGTAGTGTCCGTTCAGTATGTTCCAAAGCCGTTTCCCATACCTTACGCTGTACCGTCACATGTACATGTTTCACATCTCCATCTGCGCCCCAAGTGTGAGTATGAGCCGACTTGTTAACACTAATAACCAAAAGAGGTTAAGGTTCGCATTGGATGTGAAAGCTCAAACAGGTAGTGAACTTATTGATATGGAAACAGATTTCCTTGCCCTCGACCGGGATGTGAGATATATTTGAACGAGTCAGTGAACCAGACGATGTCTATAGTACGCCTACTCACTTCCAAAAAAACCCCAAATTATTATAATTGACGAAATTTATAGATGGTTTCTTATTTATATCGTCGTTTTATTGTCTCTACCTGACCAGATTGTGGCCTTCCCACTGTTAAGCACCTATACGTCCTTTGTTGTTAACTGCGACTAATTGATGAAAGAAACATTCTGTAAATAATTTTTTATTTGGTCTAAAACGTTTGAAATTGTAATATTTGTAGTAACGCAGTTCACGAATGAGATTTTTAAGGTATTGTCCAGTTTGTTGTTGGATGGCAATATGGTGGACAGATGGCTTAAACTGCCGGTGATTTAATCCTTTCGTCCATAGAGGATTCTTTTACCCTATTTCTCGTTAAATTCTCATTGTAAAATAACGGGGAAGATTGTCACACTTTGCAACTAAATTTATATGAAACAGTGTTTGATTGGTTGTGGTTAACGTGTTTATTTGGCTTTTGTCTCGCTAAGCTTTGTTATTAGTTTAATTTGTTAGTGACACCTGCTCTAGGTAACAAGAACATTCCTGTTGATTTTGTCAATTAAAGTGGTAACAAAAGTTTATCGTGATTTGGGTTTGCGAGAAGGAGACTTGATAAAAATGGCCTGTTTAAAAGAAAATATCACAATGATTTGCATGACTGGCGCGAACTGGTGATTCGCAACATGAAATCATGCAAAATTTAAATCCTTGAACGACAAATCAACACTAAAGCATTTATATTTAAAGTGTGGAGTCCGTTTTTCAATGAAGGCATAAAAAGACGCGCGTCCAAGCAAGTACCTGTATGATTATTGTTTAACTTACTTAAAATATTGTTGTGCTCCCTAAGATGGTGTTTGTAATTCATAATTCCATTTTCTGCTCGTGCTTATTCTGTTAGAAAAACAGGTGTTTGAGAGGTTTATCGCAAACGTATGACCACCGTATGCGATACAAAATTTAATATAGTAGTATAACATGGTCTGATTTTATGTTCACTCTACGAAATCTCCCTTCTCTTACAGATCACTTAAATCCTTGCCAAGATGGAGGGATATTTGTACAGCTACATCATGACTACTTTTGTATATGTCCGAAAGAATTTCGAGGGAAGAACTGCGAAGGTAAGAGGACTATCAACAAGTATCTAATAGATGAGATCAAATAGATATTCTAGGCAATTTTCATGACCGCAACATATTCTTAAAGAGAAGTTTTGGCTTTATTATGTTTGGTTACGTTTCCTGTCAGGCGTAAAAAAAAAAGTTTTAATATCTCTAATATACATGTAGGAACCGTATTTCATACTTCTCCGTTTATTTATATCATTCGTGTTATTTGAAGGCAATAATTATCAATCAATTTGTGTTTTAGATAGAAACTATTGCGCTTCAAATCCCTGTAAAAACGGCGCTACTTGTACCGAAATTTCTGGTGCGTTTAAATGCAACTGTGCTCATGGATTTCTTGGTGCTGTCTGTGAAGGTAAGAACAAAGCTTCGTAAATTAAATACGAGAACAAAATAATACAATGGAACCTCTACTAACGCCCACCCCTCTTCAACGACTTCTTTTTTATCCTGTTGAACGGTCCATACATTCACTTTTATTTTAAGATCCAAGTCTAAATGGGTACAACCAATTAGCGGGCACCATAAGTGCAGAATAATCCCGAACAACGTTTCAAGAGCGCTCAAATGCTGAATGAAGAAACTTTTTTGTTGTTGAGGATAACCCTTTCATCAGGGTTGAATCACCTCAAAACGCTTGTTTTTATTTATCATTTTTAGTGAGCCTGATATAAATACAGTGTACTTCTTACTAACCGAGTTCGAGGACCGTACTGTAAGTTACGGACCGAGTTTTTTCCCCATCGATTTATGGCCTAAGCGCGAAGCGCGCGGGCCATAAATCGAAGGGGAAAACGACGCTCTGTGACTTACAGTACGGACCGAGAAGACGAGGTTAGTAAGATATTTATTATATCGCTACTGCGTGTCTGACGGGCTCGGGAACGATATCTTTTCACGCGGACTAACGGCTTCAAATTTCTGACGCACTTCGGAAGCAAAACGACTCAATTCGAAATCGTTGTTAAGTGACTCTTAAGTCGTTAGCAGGTTTTAATACACAATTTCAGAAGCAAAAGAAAGTTTTAAACTTTTAATTGCTAAAAATGTTAAGAACACTTGGCGATAAATCACGAAACATTTTGGCAACAAAAACAGCTTTAAATTTTAGCGGGCTATACAGTAGATAACGGCCCGCTAAATTGACCAATCACAGCGCGCGTACTAACTGAGAGATATGATAACATTTATGACTATGCGTTATTTAATTTAAGCACTGCTCAGAAAAAAAGAAAAAAAAAACGAATACGAAGACACACCAACATTAACCAGCAGAGAAACAGTTCGCATGTGTTTGAAGTTATGTAAATAAAAACGCTGCTAACGTTAAGAATCATATACCAATATATACAACAATGTGTGATCACTGAACAGAGTAAATTACACAGAAATAAATTATGTTTTCTGGAGAATCGAAACTGCATTGATTTGCTTTAATTTATTTATTTTTATAAAATGCGTCGTACGACTTTGTTTTTTTTCGTTTTTCCACCTGTATTTTGACTTTCTTCGCAGAGCCTAATCCTTGCCACCCAAACCCTTGTAAAAATGGAGGCGTGTGTACGAGATCTGATTCTGAGGAAAAGTTCTCTTGTATTTGCCAGGAAGGATTCAAAGGAGAACATTGTGATTGTAAGTGCCATGATGGTATAGTTCGGAAGTGCTCATTTGCATTCATAAGATAGTAATAAACTTTTGACATTTCTAGTTAAAGGAGAGATGCGTTTTGTGTAGGATAATTAGTTTTGCCGTTTTACTGGATAAATAGTTGATTTCATTTCAGCCATAAACAAGTGTGACCCAAATCCGTGCAAAAATGGTGCAACATGTCAGCAGTCAAAAGATGATACATACGTCTGTATTTGTCCTCCATCTTTCAAGGGAACTTTGTGTACAGGTCAGCTCACGATTAAGGTGTTTTTGCTTTGCTTTACTTACTAACTATTTTTGTGTTCCATAGAAAGCAAAATAACAGCAGTATCTTCCTTAGCCAGTTTCTCACACAATAGGGTTTGAGATCTCGAATTTCTTTTTAAGCTAACAAAGTTATGCTTATTGTCTTGTTTCTGGTCCAATAATTTAGAGACAAAGCAGTGTTACACGAACCCTTGTCTTAATGCTGGAACTTGCCATGAGGACGGATTCGGATATAACTGTACATGCAGACTGGGATACACTGGAAGCAACTGCGAAAGTAAGTATTTTTCACACAGTTTCCTCCAGTAACCAATCAACAAACAGAACGACACGGCAATATACAAAAAAAACAGACAATAAATCAAGCAAACAAACAAAAGAATAAAACGCAGACAGTGGGACAATAACTACTAAAAGCTGAACTGCTTTAATAAATTTCTGTGGCAAACTCGCGATTTTGCATTGATGTTTGGGGACAACTGTGTTGTCTTGTTACGAGATAGTCGACTTATCTCTAAATATGAGTTTTAGCAGGTATTTATCACTTATCATATAGGATCATATGTCTGTGATAAAGAAGATGACGCGTGTTTCAGTCTGGCAGAGGAAAACGAAGAGCGTTTGTTTTGCCTGCAACAATGATAAGCCTTTACTCACGCGTCCATTCATTATGTTTAATTCCCAGGTCACGTGTGTCATCCTAGCCCGTGCTTGCATGGTGGACATTGTCGAGTGTTTTACGGTCACTCCAAGTGTTACTGTCCTCCGCTTTACAAAGGAAATAAGTGTGAAAGTATGTCTTAACAAAATTATCTTTTCTTTCATTCACATCACCTTTGCTGAGAGTTATATTCACTTAAGAGATCGAATAATCAGTTGCTTGATGCATCGAAACGTCGGTTAACAATACTTTTAATCTTTCTTATTTTCACCTAAACGTGGTATTTTAGGTAGTGTTAGCCAAAATACAGCTGATGCATTTTCAGCTCTATGATAGGTCTTTCGTTTCCTGCTGGAGGTTTGTGAGAAGCATTTTGTATCAACATGGCTCGTCTTCTGTTCACTTTCTCTCCAGTAGAGTTTATTTATTTTTAAGACCAAAGAAAAAGAAACATTTTATTGTTCCAACGCTCAAATATACAATACATATTTGTTTGCAGTTCCTCATCCGTGTTACAATCGTCCTTGTTTGAACGGTGGTATCTGTATCGACTCGTACAGTGGTTATAGCGCGTATCCTGATAAATGGAATCAGGGCTTTCTTCACTACCTCTGCATCTGCCAGGCAGGCTTTACTGGATCAAACTGTGAAGGTAAGATACCTTTGGTTGTCACTGATAACGTGCAAAATAACGATACATCATCGAATAACTAAATATAAATATTTATAGTGCAACTTACTCAGAAAAAAATTAACGTTCAACCTCTGACAAAATACAAATTGACGTTACTTTTCTAATGACACAGGTGAAGCAAAACAAACAATATGAAATTTGTTTAAGATCAAAGCTAGGGACGAAATTCTTTCAGACATATCTCACTTGTCTCTAAAATATCACATTTAAGGTCGATTATATCTAAAAACAGTGGTATTTTATTATCTTGGTGGTATTGGCTTGTTGTGAGCTAATGTAGTTCATCACAACATGATTCTCGGTCAATGCATCTCGTAAATGAAATAAATCGAAACCTCTTTGAACAGCTAAGCAAGAAGCCTTAAAGTTCCCGGTTCCCAAAATTGACTTGAATGATACCAATCGTCAATCCTCGGTTATTTTAATGGCTGGATTTTCCAAAGTCTGCAAGACATGTATTAAAACAATTTTAAGTCATCCGGTTATGATTGCAATTCAACTTTTTTTTTCTTGCAGTGGATATATGTAAAAAGTGCGACATCAATGCCAAATGCATCAACGACACTTGCCTTTGCGTGGAAGGGTTTTATGGAAATGGCTTTATATGCAGAAGTAAGGATAAAGTGACCTTTCTAAAGAAACTAACATATCTAAGATATAGAAACTAAGATATCTATTTATTTTGTTTCCACATTTCATCGCCTCCCTTTCTGACTAATGTTTTCTTTTACTAAGAAATTCCTCACCCTTGCCACCCAAATCCTTGTAAGAACGAGGCTAAGTGCAAAGAACTCGAGGCAGGAGAGTATGATTGCGAATGTCCTCCGGGAACAAGTGGCAAGCACTGTGAAGGTAAGATATAAGTCACCGAATTTTCAAGTGACGACCTCTTTACCATAACCTGGTTATTCAAAACTCGATTAGTCTAATAACAAATACGCGAGCAACTTTGAACACGGTTGCATAAGTTATCGATAGCGATCTTTTGTCTCAGTTATTTATTTTTTTAAATTCTTTTTCACGCAGTTTACTTCGGAAATGTTTAAATAACGTCGAGTTTGTACTGAAAAACGCTTCAGAATCATAAGCAATATCTTAAAGGTTTCACACACAGCCTAATAATAATACGACTTATCTGAACATGTTTTAGATAAAGATGCTTGTGTCCCTAATCCTTGCAAAAATGATGGAAAATGCGTAGAAACACGTGATGGTGGATTTACATGCGTTTGTGAGAACGGATACACGGGCGAAAATTGCGAACGTCGTAAGTAAAAGTAATATCTTTAGTTATAGTAGCTTTTAATTCACTAGAATGATTATCATTATTGTTAACTTAACGACATAATGTGCAAATTGAATAGCAATCAAACTTAGCATAAGGTGCTAGAGTTATAAACTTTGATATAATTTTTTACAGCCATCGATGCGTGTTTAAGTAATCCGTGTCAGAATGGAGGAACTTGTGTGGATGAAAACGGGAAGGCCGTTTGCAAGTGCAAAGGAAAGTATACCGGACCAACCTGTAAAGGTAGCCCATAATTGATTTCTCAGTCGTTTAAAGTTTTAGTGCTTGGTTTTGGTAACATGCTGTGCCAAAGGTCACATTGCATCTGCACAATGTTTGGCCTGAACACCAGGTCGGGCAATTATTCATTCTGAAGCTATTTACCCAACTCCTTTCTGAACCTATAATAATAAATAATGGGTTTATAGCAAGAATAGGGCATATCATTTAGTGGCCTGTTTGAGGTCCAATCCGATTGGCCTCAGTCTCGCCGCCTAAAAATTAGGGTTGTAAACTCTCACTTTGTAGTCACCTTGAATTATGTATGCGATATCAATACGATTGAAGAAGTGCTGTTGAGGTTTACACTGTCAGTACTGTTTATGTAAATAGGCACATAAGCTAACTTGCAATTATATAAAGCCCTGTGCCAAAAAACATGAAGGGGCTTGAGCGAGAGCGAGTCATAAGCATCTATCATCACCTTTACCTTTTAATCACCAATTTTATGTTATCTTTGAAGATTCTTGTGATCTTTGACGCGAATGTTGTTATCTATTTCCTTTGATTTAAGAATGCGGCTGCCCGAAGGGTAACCCCTTAGCAGTTCCTCCTGTTTACGCTCAGAAATGTGACGCAGACGGGGCTTGTTATTGTGAAAGCGAGGAGATGGATTTCAGAGAGGACGGATGTTACCTTGGACGTACGTACATTTTCTGTACACACTCGGACAAACACGAGAATAAAAATAAACGCCTAAGAAAGACGACAAGAATTTTGACCTTGGACGAATTCATGTCCTGATGCTTCAATATCTCTATTACAGCATCTTAATGACTATAAAATGAGTAGTCAATAACATAAAGAGAATAATAACAGGAAGTGTTGATTTTTAAGGCTATATCGGTAGTTCCCAGTGCACTAATTACGAGACAAATGGATGAATGATTGCTATTTAAAGGTAATATGGTGAGAAAACCTAAATAATGAAAAACTAATGAAAAGAAAGCAATAAAGAAGTGAGGCAGTTTGAGCCTGCTGTTTAGCGAGGGTGTTCCCATTCGATCGCGATGTGAAGGGCATCTTTGATCTATTCCTGGTGTGGGTTAAGTCAGCGCAAGGTTGGCAGAAAAAGAGATTTCTGAGCAAAGATTCATGACCACGATCCTATTAATGTTGGTAGATTTTAGAAACATGAGTCTGAAAGTAAATACAGGAAACTTTGAACATGAGAAAATGCCTATTGGACTCAACGAAAGTTATGTGAAGTATATATGAAACAATTCATATTTGAACTGCGGTTGTAGATTAAAGTGAAGAATGATCATCGCAGTAAATTTTCCAATTTAAGCAATTGGAAAGAAGAAGCCTGAAAAAACTCAGGGCTTCAACGGGATTCGAACCCGTGACCTTCGCGATACCGGTGCGATGCTCTACCAACTGAGCTATGAAGCCACACATTGGAAGCGAGGTCAATTAATTGACTTCGTATCTTCCCGTGAGGAATGAAATAATGTGAAGTATATATGAAACAATTCATATTTGAACTGCGGTTGTAGATTAAAGTGAAGAATGATCATCGCAGTAAATTTTCCAATTTAAGCAATTGGAAAGAAGAAGCCTGAAAAAACTCAGGGCTTCAACGGGATTGAAACTCAATTAATTGACCTCGCTCCCAGTGTGTGGCTTCATAGCTCAGTTGGTAGAGCATCGCATCGGTATCGCGGAGGTCACGGGTTCGAATCCCGTTGAAGCCCTGATTTTATTCAGGCTTCTTCTTTCCAATTGCTTAAATTGGAAAATTTACTGCGATGATCATTCTTCACTTCACTTCAACGAAAGTTAGTTTGTCTTCCTTAGATTAGTAAAAGCCGTTTTTTTTTGCTTTTAACCACTCATGGTCCTATTTGATTTCATACCCTTTCTTCAAGCCGGGCTTTCTTCGGTTTTGTTGCATTAAGACCACTTTTTGTAATCGGGTAAATTGAATGACCCATAGCCAGTTCAAAACCAGAATAGAGCAGAAAACTCAAGAAATTATTGAATGTATTTAAACAGAAACCAACAATCCTTGCCAGTCCAATCCATGTAGAAATGGAGGAACTTGTGAGTCCATCAACACTAATACAGCCTACGTGTGCAGGTGTCCGGAAGGATTCACTGGAACTCATTGTGAAAAAGGTAAGAAATAAATGACATTCAGTCCATGTATCTTTCAAGTATCGCAAACACTGAAAAATGCCGGTGGAAATGAATAGGCTAGACGATGTGAGTAAAGTAACAGTAGTACGAGAGTAGGACGAGACCAATAGTCAACTTTCAGACTTCCATATGCTCATGTCGTAAATAGCCATACAGTTCTTGCCTGAAATTGGATATTCATATTCATTAAGCCACACTTGAGAACAGCAGTTTTGCACCCCAGTCCTTTTCAGTGCTTTTACCACATTTTCAACTTGTCTTTTCAGCGAATACGCGCGGACTATGCTCTGAATCACAGGCTTGACATCTAGCTGAGTTTTGTCTTGTTAGAAATCTTGCCTGGTCATTTCAAAAAGAAAAGTTACTTTCGGGAAAAAGTACTTTCCCAGGGAGATTACCCGTATACTATTAGCAGTTATGAATAGACATATTAGTTTTCTGACCCAAAAATTTAGTGTCTAATTATATTGTGATTGACCTTTGCTTTCTTTTTTAACAGAAATATGCACACCAGGTTATTGCCTTAATGGCGGAATCTGCAAACCTGTTGGCAACATACAAACTTGTATTTGTCAGCCTGGCTTCTCTGGAGATCGATGCGAAAAGAAAAAAGGTGATTATTTTGTTGTTACTAGTTTACGCATTTTCTATTGGAAAAACTGAAGAAAACCGCCAAAATCAAGTAGCAGATTGTTTTATCTGGGAGCACTTGAAGAGTATGTCATAATAAATACTGATAGTAGTTCGTATAGTGTGATCGTCCGGGTGAGTGTAGTTCTGAAAAGAGCTGTTGTTGGTGACTGACGTTTCGACAACCTGAGCGGAAGTCATCTTCAGAGTCAAGTGAATAGTGTTTGGCAGTCGATGATGTTATAAGTCTGGTCCGTTGAGCGTGATTGGTCAGTGTAGCCATGATGGTATTGGCTGAAAGACTCGTGTAAAGTTTGTCATCAGTCATTGGTGGGTTTCGATCCGTCTATTGTTAGTCAAATAGGTCGGTTTTTGGTCCGTGTATTGTTAAGTCGGTCTGTTAGAAGTCCGTTTGTCGGTTTCGTTTCCGTCATGGATAAGTCGTTTGTAAGGCCCCGGTAGTTGTTGACATCTGTTAAGAGGCGTTTTTTGTAGGTTAGTGTACCAGCTTTCCAGAGTCAGTCGTTGAAAATAGTTTGTACTGTAGGTTAAGCACTGAGCAGAGTCCCAGTCAATGTTGTGGTTTGTCAGTTGATGATGTACAGCAATGTGATTGTTGGCATCACCATTTCTCGTGGCTCGTTTGTGTTCAGTCAGTCTCGTGTTAAGGTTTCTGCCAGTCTCACCTATGTAGGAAGCCTGGCAGTCGGAGCATTTGATCTTGTAAACTGCTCCCTGTCTGTTGTTAGGTTCGTCTCTGTCTTTCACGTTAGTCAGTAAGTGTCGTAACGTAGTTGTAGGTTTGTGGGCTACACGGATGTTGTAGGGCTGCAGGATCCGTGACATGGTCTCAGAAGTGCCCTTAATGTAAGGTATGGTCACTGTAGTAACAGGTGTAGGGTTCCTGTTCGTAGCGTCAGCTTCAGTAGGTCGGTAAATGTTTCGTCTAATAAAGTCAGCGTTGTAGCTGTTTTTGTGAAAAACACGTTCAAGGTATCTGTTTTCGTTACGTAAGCTGTCCGGTGTGTCACAAACTAGTTGCGCTCGTCTCGTCAAAGTCTTTATAGTCGTGGCTTTGTGTGAAGTCGGGTTGTAGGATGATTCGTCAAGTAATCTGTCGGTATGCGTCGGTTTTCTGTACACTGTAGTTCGTAGTTCGTTGTTGTCGCGGCTTACCAAACAGTCTAGAAAAGGAAGTTTTCCATTTTCTTCGATCTCTTTAGTAAACTGGATGGCGGCGTTCTGTTCGTTTAGGTGGTCGTGAAAATCGTCAATTTCGTCTTTGTGAACGGCGGTAAAGGTGTCGTCAACGTAACGTAACAAAAGCGGTATCGTTTGTCGGCAAGTTGCAAGGGCGCGTTCCTCCACGTGAGTCATTACAATTTCTGCGACAACGACAGAAATAGGCGACCCCATGGCTGTTCCATACAACTGTTTGTAGTGTTTACCGTTGTACTGAAAGTAAGTCGATGTTAGGCAAAGGTTCAGTAAGTCCATGATGTCTTCTGTCGGTAACGGTAGTTTAACAGTAGATTGGGGTACAGCGGTCTCGGTACACTGTAATGCCAATTGAAGAGGAATACTGGTGAACAGTGATTTCACATCAAAAGACACAATTTTGTAGTCGTCAGGTATCTGTACTGTCTTAATAGCGTCAATAAAGTTCTCCGTAGATTGTAGTTTGCGTCTTGATTTGTCAGTAAGGGGTTGCAGTATGGTCGTCAAGTACTTAGACAGTTGATACGTAGGGGACCCACAGAATGACACTATAGGTCGCATCGGTATACCAGGCTTGTGCAGTTTCGGTAGTCCGTAAAGTTTCGGTGGTTGAGGTACTGAGCACCTCAGTCGATAGTAGCGTTGAGTGTCAATAGCGTCAGTCTTTTTAAGCGTAAGTATTTTGCTGTTAAGTTTACGTTGAAGTGCTGGCGTCGGGTCACGTTTAAGTTCTTCATAAGTTTGTCGTTAACAAGTGCGTCCATTTTGTCAAAGTAGTCAGTCCTGTCCACAACAACAGTGACACGTCCTTTGTCGGCTGGTAGTATGACAATGTTGTTGTCGTTTTTCAGTTGTTTCAGTGCTTGTTGTTCGTCTTTTGTCAAGTTATTGTCAGGTATAGAGGCTGATTGTACCGTGGAAGCAATTCTACTTCTGATGTTATCCTTGGCAGATTCTGATAAGTCTCGCTGACGAGACAGAACCGCCTCGACACTAGATACAATAGACTCGGTCGGTTTCCGTTTAGGCGTCACTGAGTGTTTTAGTCAGTAGGACAGTACGTGAGTCTCGGTTTTGTCTAAGGGACGGGAAGAAATATTCCTGACCCAGTTATCGTCAGTTTTCGGTCGCTTTCTGTCTTTATTGCGTTGAAGTGTTGTCAGTTTTCGTTCTTGTTCAGTACGAACGCGGTCTGTGGTTTTGTCGGCTCGCTTGTCGGCGATTGTCATAACAGTGTCAAGTAAGTTAGTCGGTAACAGTTGTTTAAGTTTGTCAAGTTGTCGTTGTAGTTTATTGTTGCAGTAGTTGAGTCTTCTGTAACAGTCGTTTATCCGCGCTTTGACCAGACGTCTGTAGGTGGATTTGACGATCTGGATGGCCTCTTATGTGTTCAACGGACATCTGTTAAGAGGCGTTTGTTCTAGAGCAAACGCCTCTTAACAGATGTCAACAACTACCGGCGTCTTACAAACGACTTATCCATGACGGAAACGAAACCGACAAACGGACTTCTAACAGACCGACTTAACAATACACGGACCAAAAACCGACCTATTTGACTAACAATAGACGGATCGAAACCCACCAATGACTGATGACAAACTTTACACGAGTCTTTCAGCCAATACCATCATGAAGATGACTTCCGCTCAGGTTGTCGAAACGTCAGTCACCAACAACAGCTCTTTTTAGAACTACACTCACCCGGACGATCACACTATACGAACTACTGATACTCCTGGGTTCAAACCATTTACTAAAATACTGATAGTGTCAGTAAATATAACACCAGGAAAAAAAAATACTTTTGAGAGGTTTTAATGTTTGTGACATCAAATATCTGGTAAACCAATTAATACACCACTAGATCTTGAGTTTCAAGTATGTTCAGCCGGTGTTTAACAGGTTGGAGATAACCCTACAGTTTAAGGATACATGACTCTCTTGAACTCAAACAGGTGCTGTTAAGGAACTGATGTCATCTTGCCGCACGCGATCCGATGGACTGTAGAATAGCTTTTGCTTCTTGGGTAACTTTTGTGTTGTTTCCGTTCTCACTTCCAGTCACTCCAACCAAAGATTACTGTCATCCAAATCCCTGTCTGAATAGTGGCACTTGCGTTCAAGTTCAAGGCGGATATGACTGCCACTGTGATCTGCAATATACCGGAGCACATTGTGAAGGTAACAATTTCTCTTGCAGTTCTAAACTATTTAGAGTGATTGGGGTGGTAGCAGCAAGCATACTTTTCCATGTAGGCAATGAACATTGATCGAACTTGGACGAAATATATTTTTTGGCTCAACTATGAAAAACATTTTTTGACGTTGCTCAGTCGATGTAAAGGCTATGAGAAGGAGCTTGATGGGGAGACTCAACGGCTACCTGTAAATTAAAATTTGTGTCCTTTGTTTTTGTCAGTTAAACCTTTTGCGATTTTTGTAAAATGGATCCTATTTTGCTTAAATTGGACCTTTTACCGGTCGCTAATTTACATTTGTCTGTTTATTTTTAATCACTGTGAACCTATACAATTAATGGCTGGAGCAAACGAATTGAATGACTTCTGGTATGTACTAATGGAGCAAACATAACAATGACAAATCCCCGTCAAAGAGAAGTGAATCGATCCGGTGAAGGTCATGCCGAATAAAAGAGTGTTTTCTTTTTCTCGTGCCTATAGTCGATAAATGTTTGTCAACGTTTTTGATCACATATATCTAAAAGATTTGACGTCATTTTTAATAGTTGACAAGTGTGCCAAGTGTGATGTCCACGCTTTGTGTGTCAGGGGACGCTGCAGATGTATGGCAGGTTACATAGGAACAGGATATGAATGTGTCAAAGGTAATCTAATAAACAATTAGATTATGAGCTCGAGATTTCTATGAGGTGATAGTTGATGAGGCCGAAAGCCGAATCAACTATCACCTCATAGAAATTTTCCTTCAAATAATGACTCCAATTATTTCTCGTCTTAGTATTAAATTTCACGCTGTAGAAAATTCGCGCGGACTGAATTGTCAATGTGACATTTGCAGTTGCGTAGGCGCGCTTATCAGTTTCTGTAAAAACTTTCGAGGGTTTTTGATTCAAGAAACTGTAAATGCCCTTCTTTTACTCTTCTTAGGAATTTTGTTTCATTTGTTTCTGAATGTTCTTGCAAAACTTCGCAGAAACGTGGAAACGTTGCATTTTTTCGACCACACCAAACCACTGAACACTAATTAAACAATAGAGTGTTTCTGTCGAGGAACTATTGGCTGATAGTTGCCCTGCGGAAATTTGATGCTCTTAAAACAAATATTTGCCCGAGAAGCGAACCTTCGAGGGCAAATATGCTAGTTTTAAGAACATCAAATTTCCAAGGGGCAGCTATCAGACCGATAGTTCCGAGACATGAACACTCTATTGTCGTTATTGTTCACCACTAAATTTTCTTCCGCGTGCCAGTTCAAAAGTCATATCGAATTATTTTCAACTTTTTTTGGAAGAAAGCTGTGAAAACCAAATGTAAAATTTAAAAAGGAAAATAAACAAAACCCACTTAATACAATTTCATTTGTTTACTTTTTTATAAGCTCGCTCGTTTGCAGAAAATTTTTCACGGACGAGTACTATCCATCAGGGTATTTTCCTCGGACGGGCACTATGGGCTGATAGTGTCTCTCCGCGTATGAACACTATCGCGTCACGTGATCAACTTAAACCAATAAGAATCGGAGAAAATTTAGTGGTTAACTATAATGGCCGATAGTGTCCAATGGCTCAGCCAATCAAATTACAGCATTTGCATTAGTATACTAGTAGAATTCTACCAATCGTAATTGTGTCATAAGTCAAATTATGCTCGCATTTAGATTGGTTTTTACGTATGATCACTTAGAGGACAAGCGCATAGATGACGTCGTTAAAATTTTTTGTTTCTTTATTATATAAAACAAATAGATTCCATGTTGCCGTGCGTCTCTTCAGAAATTGATCGCAGATGACGTCAAATATGGTTGGAACATCAGTGACATACTCGTCTATCGCCTCGCGTGCCACTTTTGTTTTTATTACATTTTGACGTCGTCTGTGCTCAATTACTGAACAGACACGGCAACATGGAATCTATTTGTTAAAGTGGTCAAATGCGGAGACGGAGTTCTCTACACTTATCTCAATCAGCACCAACACTGCAATTTTCTTCCGCTTCCTATTCGTAGTTGACAGGTCGCGCCCGATTATAACAAATCTCAAACGTTTGCGCCAAATCACACTATTATAATATTTCTATAGTATTTTTTTTTGTAATGGTTCAGTTAGTTTCTCCACAGGTCACCCAAGCGTAATGTAAGAGTTTGTGTGGAAAACTGTGGCTGAATTACAAGGATTTGTATGGAGATTAGAAGACCACATTGAAATCGATCAATGTATGGATAATTTACCGAATAAATACTCTTGAACATTCAATGTTTTCATTTTTTCTCATTCCGGAGAGTTTAAACGAGATTTGAGCGAATTTTGATATTCTATCCTACGGTGTTATAACAAGAGATAAGGTAGGAAACTTCGGCCTGTTTGACGACAAAACACTCTTCGGAAACGAGTCAAATTTGCACACAAAAATAGCAGTTACTCACAATAGTTCTCGCTGAACTCACAATGTAAGGCCTGTACTTCTCTCTCTGCAATCCAATGAAGCACACATTTGGTTTTGACCGCGTTAACGGGACAAAAAGTTGAAATATGGCGGCCAAAACAGCGGCAATTTATGCGTGACGCAGCGGAGGTAATCAGTTTTGCTGTCGTCAACCGCTCGGCCGAGACTGGAAATGTGGTAAATTATCACCTCACGGGTGGAGGGCATGAGATTTTAATCTTACAAACTTCTGCTTTAGCCAAAGAGTTTAGGATTGCAGCAAAAGCAACAAAAGAGCAACAAAACAGTGGAGTTTCATACTTCTGTACGAGTGTGGTAAGTTAATTATGTACGGTGATGAGCAAAGATCGATTGACCAGCAGACATGTGAGACAAAGTTTGCTCGATAAAAAATCTCGTGCCCTCCACCCGTGATTTGATAATTGACCACGTTCCCAGTCTCGGCCGAGCGGTTGACGACAGCAAAACTGAACAACTTAGCGGCGTCATTTCAGCTTTTTGTTTAGTTAACACGGTCAAACCTGAATGTGTGTTTCATTGGATTGCAGAGAGAGAAAGCGCAGGTCTTACACTGTGAGTTCAGCGAGAAATATTGTGAGTAAATGCTATTTTTGTGTGCAAATTCGACTCGTTTCCGAGGAGTGTTTTGTCGTCAAACTGGCCAAAGTTTCTTACCTTATCTCTTATTATAACACCGTATGGTAAATAAATCAAAATTCGCTCAGATCTCGTTTAAACTCTCTAGGATGAGAAAAAATGACACCATTGAGTGTTCAAGAGTATTTAGTGGGTAAATTACCCATACATTGATCGATTTCAATATCATCTTGTAATATCCATACAAACTCTTATATTTCAGCCACAGTTCTCCATACGAACTCATATATTACGCTTGGGTGACCTGTGGTTTCTCAATCAGAAAACATGTCATAGTTGATTGTCAAACAAAGCTGTGAAGAATTTAAGTTATCCCGTGACAACTTTTTCTAGCTCGTCACAAGCGCTGTCCCACAGTGTGTCCCATCTACTCTACTTGTGTACAAGGAGCATGCCAATGTATACCAGGGTATCAGATGCAAGGAAACAGCTGCATACGTAAGTCAAAACATTAATAAAGCAATTAATATCAACTAAAAGTTGAAGAAAGGCATTGCTTTACTGTTTTTCTTTAACCTGGTTTTGAGTAATCCTTAGGTTTTATAACAACTCTTATTTTCAAGCTACAATAAAATAATAATAAGAGAACATTTCGAAATACATTTGATAATGAATATTAAAAGAACAAAACTACGACGTTTCGAAGTCATCTTGACTCCATTATCAAGTAGAGGTGTTAGCTACTTGATAATGGAGTCAAGATGACTTCGAAGCGTCGTAGTTTATTCTTTTAATATTCATTACTATAAAATAATACGGTTATTTTTAGGAAAGCCTACATGTAATGATACATTGTATTAATGATGGTTATAATGTCAGCTCCACACGTTTACGCTCCGTCGCCTCCAGTTCCTCCTCCTCCGCCACCGTCACCAGCTCCACCACCACCACCTCCTCAGTTTGGTCAACCTGTTATGTACCACGTGCCGTACAAACGAAGCCAAAGTCACAGTCAAGTAAAATCGGGTCTGGGAAGCCATAAATAGTCGACTTGAGAAAAGACCTTGCATGCATAGAGTAAGGTAATGTTATAGGCTCGAACAGTAAAACAGTGGAAGTTGAATTACGAGTTACTTTCATCTCTCAAGTATCGTCAGAAATTAAAACCATTGATTCAGTTGTGGTATGTGGTATACTTGATTGGAAACTAACAACCAAAAACTAATCTTGAAGAGAAAGCATGACGCTGTACGACGCAGTAGATTGAACGCTCCCCTCTCACCAGCTGAGTTTGTTGTTTATTCTCGCTCCCTCCAGCGAAACCAGCGCTTTAAATTCCAATAGATCTCGAAAAAATGGACGGAAGGTCTTTCTGTGGCACGTGCCTCTGCCAATTACAATCTATTTATTTACCTATTTATTTTTCATCGATTTCAATAAACTTAGCTACTTTAAAAACCTATGAAGGGTAAAACTCTTTGGCTCGAATCTCAGATGTTAACGTCTCTTCCCAGAACCACTGAAATAGGGTGTGAGAGAGACTTCCGTTCACTCTAGCTAGTTTCAAATTGTAAGAGAAATAGATTAAGATCTCTAATCTTGATTTTGGCGCTGGTTCTGTGTCTAAAGGCTTATACACTGCGTCCCATGCTTTAATCCCTTAATATAAGTGGTGGTGGAGATTGTCGGAGGAGGACTGAATGCACTGCGAAACAAAACTGGCAACGGTACGTACGCAACATAAAAACCCACTACGACTGTTACAAACAGAATACTCAGAATTGTTTTTCCTAAACGGTGACTTACAGGTGTGACAGTTTACGTTATACATAACAGTGACCACAAAGAAGAAGAAGAGGAGGAGGAGGAAGAAGAAGAAGAAGAAGAAACGGAACCAACTCCTCCAATCCCGAGCACAATACAAACGACACCCCACACTGGTGCACACATTTCACCAAATACCCCAACTCCGACAGTTACACCACCACCACCATCACCGCCACCACTGTCACCATCCCCACCACCTCCAGTTCCACCACCACAACCTTCCCCACCACCGCCGGTTCCTCCACCACAACCATCTCCACCACCTCCGGTTTCGCCTCCACAACCTTCCCCACCACCGCCGGTTCCTCCACCACAACCATCTCCACCACCTTCAGTACCGCCACCACAACCTTCACCACCTCCTCCGGTTCCTCCACCACAACCTTCACCACCACCTCCAGCTCCATCACCAGTACCAGCTCCCCCTCCTCCTGTTCCTATTCCAGTGCCATCATCACCTCCTTCCGTTCCGGCTCCACCTCCACCCGTTTCGAGTCCTCCCTCCTTTCCCGCTCCCCCGCCTCCAGTTGGTAGCCCATCCGCCGCTGCTCCATCATCCCCAACATCCTACGGTCCTCCTTCCATGGATTATCCCCAGTATTCTGACTACCCTGTCAACTATGGCTACCCGTCTTATTACAGGCCTTATTACAGATCATATAGGCCATACCGGCCATATTACAAGGCACTTTATGGCTATTGATTTTCTGTAAAGAAACGTTAGGATGAGGGATGGATTTTGCTTGAAATTCTCTACTTTTGTTAGTTTAAATGAAAACGTTTACATGTAACTCTCACCGATTGATTTTTGTATGGTTAAGTTGCAGGATAGTGACCTAAGACGAAGAGAAGGAAAGTGTCAAAATCGTGTGAACTAAGTAAAAAATCTCTTGAGATTAAGCATTAACTGGATGCTAACGCAAGAAAAATTTGAAATTAAATGTTAAATAGGGAATATACTAATAATATAGCCACCTCAATAAAAGTAATTGATTGTAAAAGAAGAGAGAGTGCCTCAATCAGTCAAGGCTTTAAATAATTGTAGTCATATGTGTATATCTTCCTATTAAATAAACAGTTTCTTTGAAACGTCGAGGTGTGCGTTAATTGGTATGGTTAATTTTTATATTTTAAAAATGTCACTTAAAGGTTAAATTTATAGTACCTCCGTGAAAATCCGTTCAATTTCGGCCGTGTCTGTTCGCAAAATTAGTTGTGAGTTGACTAAAAGCACTGGTTACATTCCCGAAAATATTTACTGGTGGAACTCTTGCCAAAACCGTTCGATCAGAGCACTTACCGAACTTAAATGTTGTTAACAAAGGAAATAAAATAAAAAGTAAAATTCTGACCGCAAGTGGCACCCATCAGTGTTTCGTTATAGAAGACTTCCCGAAAACTCTTCCTGTAGACCCGTTTTGAATTTTTAGAATATTTGCAGGTGTTGTAACTGAACGGCTTTGGATAAAGATCAACCAGTGGATACTGAGAATTAAGTTAGTGAAAATCTTAGTCTACGAATCTAGCCGATAAAATCATGCGTCTGCAGAGCCACCTTTCGGAGCCAAGTTTCCGCTGGCTACGGCTGAGGTGCAGGTTGCTCTGGTGACGAGCGCTCACACGACACACGAATACACCATCCCTGTAACCCAGCAGATCAGTATACAAACATACGTCTGACCAAACCCTGAATTGAGACACAGTCGGTCAATAGACTTATTTTCAAAGCATTTGACCTAGAGAAGTTGTGTCAATAAAGGTTATATGATCACATGTTTATTAGTTACCGTTATTGCTCGCTAGGGCACGTATAAGGGGCCATTTTAGGTAAGTTTAGAAGAATTTAAGACTCCAAAAAATGTAAGACTGATCTAACCTGTACAATTTCGTTGAATTGAGCAAAGAATAAAACACACTGGCTGTTGTTGTGAAGTTAATGAGTAAAAGGACAATAATTTTCTAAATTTTTATCCGTCCAAGAACACAAATTAAAGGGCACACAATGGTTGAAGAGACGATGTGACTGTATAATTTCTCTCTATCGTTTAGAATAACCGAGATAACGAGAAGAAATTGGAAAACTTGTTAAGGAAACATCTCGATTATAAAGGTTAGAGGCAACTCAACCCTATGTTGTAAAGTGAATTGAGGTAAACAACAAGACAAGGATGGCGTCTTGAGAATTGCGTAAAGCCTGTAATATAATACTCTAGGCGGTAGCTGTAGGCGCGTCTTAAGTTTTCCATGAGGCTTTGGTTGTCGATCTCAATTTCAAATGTAAACGGGAATATGTTTTTCTTTCCAATTGTTTCAGGGTTTAGGGGTTTATCTGGTCTTCGGAAAAGAAAACCTTTGAATTCGAGTCTAATGTTGAACGACTTTGCTGACTTTGACTGACATTGCGGCCTCCCGTCTTTTGCTAGGTTTTTCTTATCCATGCGCCAGCACACGATTAAGTTAACGGAACCACTTTAGCTTAATTTTAATATGGTAAAAACAGAGTACAAGACCGAATATTGGCTGAAAAATTGATAACACAGTTTGCTGCTGCGACGTGATTACTTATGAAAAGAACACAAAGGAAAGCAACAGACTTTCTACGAGGTCTACGAGAAAATCGCTGTTTTTCGTTTTATTATAAGTTTGCTTACAGTATTCGACGCAGTACCCGAACAGATTGAACAAAGGACAAGTGAAAGTTTCAACTTGGTAACATGGGTGCTTGCTTGTCATTTTAATTTTACCGCCATTTAACATGGGACATTTTGACATGTAAGTGGGCGGAGCTTCGTGCTTTGAAGCGTGGATCCGTGTCAGATGGAATAAAGTTTACCTGTGTTGGCTTGGTTTTTATTGTTTATTAACAGGTTACTTTATTGTCGATTTGTGAGTGTTTTGACCCAAAAAATAACATAAATTAAAAATGACTGCAAATGACTTTCAATTAGGTCCCTCCATATAAACATCGAACAATCAATCGTTCATTCTTACCTTAGACGTTTACGCTAAAAAGGTGACAAACATGCAGTTTACTCTCAAACACTTAACTTTGGTTCAGTGGCTTTCCATGTTATATTTACACTGTTTAGTGTATGGTGAAAATACAGATGGCAAAGAAGTTGGTAACCATGTCAGTGAAAAGGTCAGGAACGTCTCGCAAGGAAAAGTAACTCTTGCAAGGTCAGTGCACCTACGAAAGAAAACTGAAGTCAAAGACTCGATAAATGGCGTACGAAAAGATGTATTTGTAATGCCACTGCCAATCCACATCCAGCACCTTAAGGACTACCCTGTTCCAGTTCCTGTCAAAGAGGAGACTGCAGAAAATGTTTTACACGTGCACATTCATGACAGTGAGTTCTCTGTTTCCTTTTTACTTTGTCGGTTCTGATCGTTTGCTTTGTAAATTTGTTTTGTGTGCCTCTTATCACCACTTGAAAGTAAACAGTTCTTTTTGTTCAGTATCATCAACCATAACTAAAAGCGAAGAAAAAGAAACGAAGGACCAGTCTTTTCAAACAAAATATCAAATAAGTCTTTGTTAATAGTTGAATTGAATTCACACGAGGACCTGATATACACGAAAACGAATATCGGAATGTTTAACTATTAACATTTATATCAAGGTGTGGATTAAAGTCCTTGTTTACTTTTGAAAAAGATTTAATTTAATCTCTAGACGTGGCTATGAGGCTGAGAAAAATAAATTCTTAAAGCTGTCCACACTTGACAATCGGTCACTGGCATGTTCATCGTGTTTGCTTTTGAAAACTATTCACCCAGAACACTGTCCTAGAGCATCGCTTAAAGGGGCTCAATCACGGTATTTTGAGTTATTTTGGCCACATACAAAATTACCTTTAAATGGTAGGAAACCTGAAAATAACAGTTTAATAAGATAGAAAAACACCAAAGAGATAATGATAAACCATGAAGGAACAATGATGGCTAAGGATGGAGAAGACTAACACGGATTACAAACGACGAATTTGAAAAATTGAGGCCAAACTTTTCAATATGCGCAAACCGTGGCTGAGCTCCTTTAAGTTCCTGATCTCCACAAATTTTGCATCATTATTTGTTCAGTCTAAATCGATTAATTGAATTGATTGATCGATTTTTAGCTAGTATCAATCAATGATTTATATGCCTTGTTTTTCTAAATAGAAAATCCGTGCAAAAATGGCGGAGTACTTTCAAGCGATTCTGCTGGAGTTTGCTGTCAATGCGTTTGCCCATCTCAGTACACTGGCACGACCTGTGAAGGTATGTCCTCAGATCAGGTTGGTGTCACTGTGGTCTGGAAATATCAAATTTACGCTCATAACTTTAACTTAAGGCAAACAATCCAAGAGTGAATGTTACCCAGGCAACAAGATGAACTTGTAAGTGCTTTTGAAGCTACGAACATCTTAAATTTAAACTTAAATTTAACTTTCCTTGTACCATAGTTGGAAACAGCTAGCATCAGGTTAAAAAAACTGAAATCAATTTGCGTCAAAAGTTGGCTTCAGTCATGCTGTAAATATCCCACAGAAGCTGTAAACAGCCAATCCTGTGATACAATGTTCCTGGTAATGCTTTTGTTAGCTGTAGAATCATAAGTTCGCTTTTGCTTTTTTTCAGTGCAACAGTATTGTTTCTCTGGACCTTGTAAACATGGAGGGAAATGCATAGAGATAAGCAATGGCTACAAATGCACGTGCCTTGCAGGGTTCACTGGGGAGAACTGTGAAGGTAATAAGGGAAGTAGATACCACTGAATGCAATTTATTTGTTAAAGATGGTCCATAAAGTAACGATATAACACGGTGGCGAGAAGGTATGAATTTTATGTTCGAGTAACAAGAAAAATATAGTCACTATATTGCTCTTGCTGCGAAAACATAAAATTCATATCTTCAAGCTAACGTGTATTGTTCTTTTATTATATGGACCACACATTATGGACATAAATGACTGTTTGCAAATACTGGGTTTCTGCAAAGAGTGGCTTGGGATAAAAACTGCTTGCTTGGGATGCTTGGGATAAGAACTGTAATGGATAAGGGCTTGTATTCTTCTCCGTTTTTCAGTTTCGCGCACAAAACACGAGGTGTTTGATGATTGCTTGTAGTCCCACCAGCGTAAGATCCTCGATTTCTATTTTTCTGTCACGTTTGGAGAAATCTCTTGAAAACCTCTGGCATCATTTTTCCATGTTTTCTCGTTGTAATCTGTTCTGGAAGTACAATTAATACTTCATCGTCGCTCAACAAAACAAATCCACCCTCAGCGGCCGCCATTATTCCGAACAACAAACCAAGTTTACTCGACTATTTTGTTGAGGGCGGGAATCGTGGTCCCTTTTGTCGCCGGATATGCCACTAGTAAGAGTGACATACGGAAAATTCAGTCGCCCCTGGGGTTGTAGACGGATGTAGTGATTTATGCATTCTACGAGTGTTTTAGCTCTCAGTAAAACACTCCTGTCCATATGATATGGAAAGATATTTTAAATAGTAAAGAAAGGACAAATCGATGGAGGCTGACGTTGAATTTTTAATGTTGTTTTTTATCGCTTTAAGATGAAATGTTCTGTTCTCCTAACCCATGTGAACATGATGGTAGATGCGTGGAGACGCTGAAAGGATACAGATGTGTTTGTCAAGATGGTTACACAGGAGTTAACTGTAAAGGTACGTATGTCTGAAGTTAGAAAAAACCATAGCAATTGTGTTTCAACTTTTTCCAAGTGCAATTAAAGAGGCCTGACAAAATTAGGGCCTCAAGCTGGACTTCGAGCAATGGCATGGCGATGCAAAATATTTGTGAAATGTTCTACTAAGTGAGCTACGAAGCCTTGGAAGAAGCTTATTAAAGGAATTATGAAAAGTCCTGAAACGAGTGAAAATGATCTTAACCTTAATCATCTGCTAACTGAGAAATGACGGCCATTTACATTTACAGCTAAATTAATTTGTGTTTATATTTATTAAAGAAATTGCAACTAGAAAATATATCCAGGACTATCACTGGATTGGAGCCTCTGCGTTACTGATACATTACCGGGTATTCTACCTCTTACAAGGAAACGTGGTGGAAATATTACTTTCTTGCTCCAGATGCTTCAATCAAAATCAACAGAACAGCTTGTGATTTTTCAATATCTCAGATCCAGATCCTTGTTTACCAAACCCTTGCCTACATGGTGGAAACTGCGAAAATGTTAAAGGCGTTGCACGCTGTCACTGTCATCCGGGGTATCATGGAACGTACTGCCATGGTAAGGGTGCTCATAATGGATAATTCGGCATAGCTTTTAAAAACTCTGCCATGTTTCTTTATTTATTAAATCCATTTTGAAATCACTGGTTATCCTTGCAATCTGATTGGCTCTCAATGGTGCGATTTATTCACGAATCGCACTATTTTTTGCTCTAAATCGCATCTTTTTTCTCAGCCATTGAGAATGGGACAGTAAAATAAAACAACCAATCAGATTTCAATATTAGTTTAAAGTAAACAATAAAATTTCAGGAAAATGAAAGGCAAAAAGCCATTGTGTGGAGAATTTAGCAACTAGTATTGCCAAAACTTTGTTGTTATTGTGTTTTTTTTCCAAAAGACTTGACGAATGTAATTAATTACAGTTTCTAAATGACGATTATCAGCTCCTTCAGGCTGAACACCTACTTTAATGGAAGTTTCCAACTTTCAATGTCCATTTTGACGAATATTTTGGCGATTTTTCTTCAATATCTGCTCAAAATCCGTATGATACCGAGTCCAGTAAAACATAAACAAACGAAAACCACACAACAACAAATTCAGGGCCATCTCAAGAAGGTAGATGTTTCCAGTTTTCTGGTAGTTTCAAACGAAGCAACAAAAGAGCTCAACTCTGTCGCTGTGAATAAACATAGTCAAAATACGCCCCGCTCCACAAAACAGTGAATGAATGAACGTCTTACGAAGCTGGTGTTTGTCCCGCCATCTTGGAAATATCTTGAAACAAATGGCGCCGCAAGAACTTGACAAGGTCCTGAGTATTGAGTCCTTCGCCGAGGTCACAAAAAGAAACGGAGGTGATAACGAGCTGGACTCCCTTAAAATCATGCCATTAAACGGTAAGAAAGAAAAAAAACGTACCATCCACTGGGCATCGTGCACTCGAGGGAGTTTCACAACTCAAAAGAAATCAATCGCAGAATTACGCAGGATGCACCTTCAAATTCCATCTCCAAAGACAATGAAAAGTCTCAGCCTCAACCACAGAAGAAAGAAAGACCTTCCATCATTGATTCAGGCGACGAGAATTGAACTTTTATACCTGAAGCAGACTATTTTCGTTCTGACTTCAAAACCGCTCGTTTCTTTGTCATACTCGGATGAGTTTTCGTCGCATGACATCGTCTTGCATACTAAATGAGACGTAAAGGCGTTTCCGGTTCCGCTTTTTTTTAACAAACCGGCTACTGGAACAATACACCAAAAGTCTAAAAATTAAGGCGATAAAATTGTGCGATTTCAAAATGGATCTAATAAAGTGGCAATTGAACTTCGTGTCGTGCAATTTTGGTCTGAAATAATACTTGTGATTTCAAATCGAACTCGCGCTGCGCGCTCGTTCGATTTTGAAATCACGCGTATGATTTCAGACCAAATTGCACTCCACTCAGTTCAATTACCATTATTTATGACATACATGTAACTCCAAAATGTATGGAATTGTATCTGTCTATATGTGTGAGTTATTGGAAAAGCATTTGGCGAGACGCCTAATACGGCCGCAGGGAATGAAAGAATACTTCAAGGTATCAGTGAACCCCAAATGACCATCATTCTTTGGCGCCGCTTTACGGTCGGACGTTCGGCGCAAACCCCAGTAAAGTATATATTTTCTGAAAGCTTAATAATTGTAGATTATGGAGGTGTATTCATTAACATGAAAAAAAAAAAAGGTTTTCCAAATATAGCACGCTATTTCTCAAAATACAGAGGCTCGCTAATCAATTACGATCGTTTCCGGTGCATGGGATTTGATCGGGAAAACGCGATCAACATCGCTATGTCTCCTTGACACCTTTCTCTAAAAAATGGTGTCAGGAAATTTGATTACTTGTCTGGTTTGAGAGTTGATAAAACATGCATTCTCTTCACAAAAATAGTCATAACTTTTGAAAGAAGCAAAAATTAAAAATTCTCCGACAGAGTTTTTCTGCCTGATTATCGGGCAACGTTCCTTTTAAATTTCAGCGAAAAACGTTGAAAACTCGCCGGAAACGAACTCAAAATGTGCGCTTCACTCGCTAAAATTTTCGTTTCGAGATATGAAGGAAAATATACTTTGGGGCGGTGTAATAAGATAATTACCCAAAACGTGTGAAAAATAATGTCCCATTGATCGACTAAGTATTGTTTTTGTCTCAAGAACTTCTGGGAATATTTTTGCCTGGTTTTGTGGGGGTACTAGAAAGGCGTAAATTTTTGTCAAACAACATGGTGTAACACGGCACGGAAGTGGAAGATGGTTTTTTGTTCGATTTGTAAACAAGGATTCCTTCGTGGGCTGAAAAATGGAAAGATTTTACGCTAAGGAACACTTGCTACGACAAATCGACAATGAAATCTTGTAAGCGACGATCCTTGCATCGAAATCTTGAAAGCTACAATGTCTACGGCAGGTATATTTTGCAGGGTGCAGGGTGCGGGGTGCAGGTTGAAATTTAATTATAACTGGAAAACCGCTGGCACTAAAAATAATTAATAACCTACATACTCGTCAGGGGTTCTTACATAAATTAGTTCGCCTCTTTCACATAGTGAAGACACGATCGATCCGCGATAAGTGTCGCGATAAGTACTTATCGATCGACACGCTGAGACCAGTGAAATCTCTTGAAAAACATCTGGATGGCCGCTCCACAGATGTTTCCATCGATTCCAGATTTGGCTCGGATCTTCCCTCAACAACAGAAGATTGCCATCACAAATGAAGCAAACAAATAAAGAAATGAAATAACATAAGATTTTAACCGACGGTATATACTAGCACAAGCTCAGTGTGCTTTCATTTTGGTACTCACAGGGAAAAAAACAAATTCAGCAGATATTTCAGATGATATTTCAGATGTTTCTTCAAAAACAATAATTCATTGCAGGCTTAAAATCATAGGAATATACTCTCCTCCCATCGCTTCGGCCGGTTTGGCACTTAGGTGGAAGCCACCTTTCTGAGCGATTGTAAGCAGAGTGATGTAACAGTCACGGTAAGTCTACCAGCTGTACGTTTCTTTTAAGTGCCAGCGGTTTTCAAGTTATGATTAAATTTCAACCTACAACCTGCAACCTGCGCCCTGCGAAATATACCTGCCGCAATGTCTATCGACCGTGGTCCGTGGACAAATCGACGGAATCGTTTGAAAATGTTTTAATGTCACCAGGAGGAGGAATGAAATGAATGTTGTGTCATATGGAAGCTAAGGTAAGCCTTCTTGTTGTATCGTTTTTTCTTTAAAAACTATGTCTAGAGAGCACTTTTGCGTATTAGTAATTAGATTCTTTCGTTCGGAAACTGCTCGACTCCGAAATTAGTCATCTAACAAAGCACATGGTTTTCTAAACACAAAAGAGCTGACGTTCGCCATTTTGTGTCATTGTTAGATGTTGTCTTTACAGAGTTGATTTCTGTCTGTTGGTGATTTGTATTATCGATCAGTATTACGGATGTAGTTTGTACTGGAAATGCTCGTGTATATATTCAGTGTAGCTTTGAAGAAGGTTACGTCGAGTTCAAAATAAAGGTTAGTGAGAAAGTTGAAATGAAATGAGCAGACTATGCCTTTGGCAGTGTTACAGACCGACAATTCATCCCAAACAAAAACAATCTTGTTTCAGAATGTTGGATCTCTCCACCTCTGGCTCCACCTCCACATAGATGATGTGCGAAGTGATTACAACATTCAAAAAGCTAATGTCAACATTTTTGTTGAATCAAAACTTTGCTCGTCAGATAGGGATGATGCATATCAGCTTCGTGAATTTACGCTTTACAGAAATTACTTTAGTCAGTCTAACATAAGAACTTGCTATGGAACTGCTGTTTACCTTTTAATGTTTTGAATTGTACTAAATTCCATACAGATGTAACTTTAATAATTTAGAAATTATTGCTATGGTTTTAACTCAACCAATTCCAAATATTCATGTCATTGGTATCTATCGCTCGAACACTAAAGTTACAATTTCACAGTTGATTCATGCTCCTACTCATCTTTACAACTCAGTATTAATAGAACCTACAATTCCAACTGTACTGCTTGGGGATTTCAATATTGATCTAATCTAGGCAAATACAGAACAAAAGGCTTTAATGAATTATATACATGTAATGATTAAATGAATGAGCGCACTCTGATTGGTCAATCAGCTATGGTTTATTGTGCCCATAAACTCATGTTTTATAGGCTGATAGACCACTTGGGATGTTGGATAAACACTTGAAGAATTCATAAATCATGAGCCGCAGGCGAGTGATTTACGAATTCTTCGAGTGTTCTTCCAACATCCCAAGTGGTTTATCAGCCTATAAACCAAAAGAACTTGTGGTCTATTACTTAAATATATTATGACAGACAAAGGATACACTCAGTTGATTAACCAGTATACTACTGACTACCGTACACAGATAGATCAAGTACCACAAATTATGTGCACAATCAGCAGGTGATCATCATCCCATTTATATAAATTTCCATAAAAGTTGTTTGAATATTCGTTAAAAAAATGCACTGTGTATATCATATGAGATCATTATAATTAATTTAGCTGAAGGTGAAACTTTACATACCAAATAAGTATCTAAATGTATCACGCAACTATTTGAATCGCATATAGAAAACAGTCAGAACATTTACTGGCAGAAACAAAGAATGGTTTGAATTTCCTGTGCTTTTCATGTTCCTAAATTCCTAGTCCTCATAGAGATTCAAAATTACATGTAACTCTACCAGAATTTGGAGATGCTGTATATAAGAATAAATTTTTCAGGTTAAAGGAATTATTTTAGCTACCAGTATTTCTTGAAGGAAAGCATGCCATTTATAACTGGCATTTTTGTTCTTAAACCCGTTCCAGAAAAGCAAGAAATATCACTTGGACACCACATTTAGGTAAGTAGCCTATTTTTATTGGGGTTGGGTACAGGGGAGAGGGGGGGGGGAGGGGAAGGGCAGCAAATTAACTATATACATGTGTAATTTTTCTGCATTCATTTTTATACCCTTATATTATCTTTATTGTGTATTGCAGGTGAAGCAAGTTGTACTATTGTGCATATCAAATAACTCAGATGAACACTGCGGTAACAACTACAGTATACTATAGTATGCAAGTGACAGTAAGCAAATATTAATATTAACAACACCATTACTGATGCTATACGTGTTTATCAGCTGCCAAAAATAATAGCAAAAGACTTCGTAGAAACCGGCTTTAACAGCACAAGTAACCCTTGAGACTTAATTAAGAATTAATCTGAGAATTACAGATGGATGTGGAATACTCCTACTTCGGAAGAGAATAAGATGCTTTCAACACTTATGTTAGCTGCCACTTGAGCTGTCGAAACTCATTCTTTGCAAGAGACATTGGTTACAAGCACATAAAATGGCTCTCCAAACTGCACACCGTAAATCCTCGAATTAGCGCCCGGGGCGCTTATTTCAAATTTAGGAGAAGACGAGGGGGTACTTATTTGAGGGGGACGCTTAATCAAGGGGGCACTTATTCAAGGGGGGTGCTAATTCGAGGATTTACAGTATAATTACAGAGTTGCAAAGACTTTGTCCATGTAGGTTTCTTAAAGTTAAGAATGTCAACAAGTGAAATCCACCTCAACTCACTACATGTGTCAGAACTTAACTCAGAACCTACAGCTTTACAGTGGAATACAGAAATACAACTTCAACTTAAAATTAGCAGCTCCATATCATGTTCATATACATGAACATACACATGTAGAGAAACATCAGTCCTTTACTATTAGGACTACAATTAAAGAAAAATACTAGACTCCACCGTAAAGGAACACAAAAATAGAATGTGTTAATCTCTCTCTATTGATTAAATACAAATCTTGCAATGTTTATTTGAAGTATAAGCTATCCTAACTGTTTCAGCTTATACCTGTTGAATTTTCATTCAATTCTTAAAATGGTTGCTATCATGCTGTACTTCTACTACATTTGTGTGTCCTGCTGCTGTAACTCAGCCAAAAAAAATGTATAATCTGATCTGCATATATAGGAGACTGTTGGTTACAATGTCTCCTCTTAGCTTTTATGTACAACGTTATGGTAGTCAGTATTTCAGTGGACTTAAAAAGAAAGAAAATGTTCCTAATAAAAGCAGTGTTCAACTTGATTTTTGTTGTTGTGCTCTAGCTGTTGAGATCCATTTCAAACATGTCATAAATAATTACTTATTATAAAACGATTTTAACAGAGAACGAATTCGACCACCTAAAGGGTGTCAATAAACAACCATATTTGGACATCAAAACCTATCCATCACATTTGACCAACTGGTGTTCCTTTTCCTATTTTCCACCGCAGCACCAAGAACATCTCTACAATGATCAATTCCTCTTCTCTTTTTATTCAACTACATTTTCTACATTCATCCAACAGGCCATTTCCGAGTTGCCTTTTGCCTCTATGTCAAAACTAGTCTAAGTACAAAACCATTTATATGACTTCCGCCTACAGGATCATTAACTCATTTTTATGTGAAAGGGTTCGCACGAAGACTCGTTTTGAAACTGAGGCAAAAGGAAACATTCATCCATGAGCTGTTCACAAGAGCCTTTGATTTAAATACCCTAGCAAATATGGATTCACATTCCATCTAACGAAACAGGTTTAGAGATGCCGAAGACAGGTAAAAAGCGTTCACGTAAACAAGGGAAAAAGACAAGAAACTGATTTCACGAGACTTTCTTGGAAGCGTGCTACCGGCCAACTTTTGCTATGACTCTTGTGAGTCAGGTTCTGCAGGTTCGTCTTTGCTTTTGTCTTCAATTTTCGACCGGCTAACACTAACGATCTCGTTCTCCCATCAACTTTGTTTTTTCTCGTCTAGAGCAATCAATGTCTCCTGCTCAAAATAGGAACGTCGGTCGCTAGCAGCTAACACGTCAGCTCGATCCTTATCGAATGAATTCGAAAGCTTTTGCTCTTTGAAGGTTTCTTCGCGCTTTCAAAAGACAAGGACTTTTGCGTTTTTTCTTGGACGACATCGAATAGATATACCATAAGCTTTTAAAAATCCATAATCTACAAAAGCAAAACACTTTCGTCGACGACTAATTTTAATACACAAACACAAACGTGTGAAAGTCGCACAACACCGTATCTCTCACGGGATCTTTTAATGCAAATTTACTTCTCGTGACAACTTGTTGACAGCTATCAATTAGAGACAATTAATGGTAAGAAACGTTTTGCGTTAATAACTTTGCTTAGAATCAATCTTTTTTCATAGAATTTTATTGAATGAAAGATTGCAATAAGATCTATCTGAAAAAGCGAAAACATTTTTTTTGAAAAATGATCAAATTTGGGGTACACTGATACCTTAAGAGCAGATATCGGTTGCTTACTAAGAAACATAAATGGTTAACAAATTAATAGCATCCACATTAAATTAAACTATTCTTTATCGTCAATTAAACATGATTCGGTATATTCCTTGCTGCTCACCGCAGAAACATATGTCTGTTATGTGAATCCTTGTCATAACGGCGGAAGATGCATAGAGAACCCTTTGGCACCTTGTCGTTGTTCCAGAGGATACATTGGGAAATACTGCACGGGTAGGTGTGTTCTGAAAAATACGTCGCTTTGCAATGCGAGAGAAATTGATTACCTAATGGTCTTCAGGTATTATTGTGATAAAAGTTGTCTAATACTTGACGACTAGACTGAGAACTTGGAGGTTTCAGTTGTACATGTGTAGGCAGTTAAACTACGAATTTGTCAATAGTCAAGCCCTCAGCAATTCTAAAAGTCAAATTCCGAGTTGCCTTTGTCTCTGTTTCAAGACGGGTCCTCGTGCAAAACATGATGAAAATGAGTTTGATTTGCATGAAAATGAACATGCAGATAAAACACATTTTTATATGAGTGGTTTCACACGAAGAATCGTTGAGACACGGAGGCAGTGGCAACAGGGAAATGGCCTATTATGTATACCTATTTAGATCCATAGCAGATTAGATAACAGCCTTACTTCTAGCTTCACATCCATAGTGTTAGGGAAAGATAGTGAAAATGGTACATACTTAACCATGCATGCCTCATTTCCTAATACACATGATGAGTTTTACAGCATTTACGTGAACCGGCTACTTTAAGGATATAATTTTCTCTTCAGATCACGTGTGCCATCCTAATCCCTGTTTCCATGGAGGCGCCTGCAAAGTAGTTGATCACCCAACAGGGTCAAGAAACAATAGATGGAATTACCACTGCAGCTGTTCGGAATGGTATCGCGGTAGAATTTGTCATAGTAAGTGGCATTTTATGAAAAGGACAAAAGGCACACCGGCCGTTCGAGAACAACACGAAGAACACCAAGTGGAAATCAAAATGCTACTTTGGCTATCAGGTTTATAATGTTGTATGGTGCTCAGTAATGAATTTTAACAGTTGCTTCCTTGAACCATTAGTTCCTCATCCATGTGTTCGTCAGCCTTGTATGAATGGTGGAACATGCGTGGACGCCTTCAATTCAGATGGAGATTACGAGAAAAGAGACAGATTGTATGAACTAACTCCTTTGTCACCGAATTTGCACTTTTCTTGTCACTGTCCACCTGGTTTCACGGGATCGATGTGTGAAAGTAAGTAATTAATCGACAATATAGGATATTTCACTTAGTGTGCGGTGTAACTGTTCTTAGTGGTAACCAATCATCTAAATTGGCGAATCACTTATTCTGAGAGTTTTGGGTGTATATTAAGACAACAGAGGAGCTCGTGTCTTCTCGGCAACATGGTGCTGATGCTGAAAAGAGTAGTTAACACACAGGCAGTAAGCCGGTGATTTGAATGACCCAATGTAACAATATTACATAATATAGAGGTGAGAATGATCAAGAGACTTAGTTTTTAGGTTCATGTAAGTTCAAATTGTTTTACCTGCCTATTATTATTATTATTATTATTATTACTGCTATAATTATTATTATTATTATTTATCAATTAATTTTAATATAGGACCCTTTTGTGAACCCCTTTGTGATGTAGACTTCCGCATAAAGATTAATTTAATTAGTTACTTATCCACTTAACAAATTGACGTCAGTTTTTTATGCCTGCGGCTCGTGGTTCCACCGCCACTTTGACAATGTTATGCCGCAATTTATCATCAATAAGAGGACAGACGCATAAAAAAATGATGTCAATTTGTTTTTGTACAATAACAAGACCCCAAACTGGTCAAATGCCAGGAATAAATGAGGGAAAAAAAACGCGTAAACTTGCCGTAAACAAAGATAAGTGATTTTACTCAAAATGACGCGAACATTGTCAATAGCTTTTCTCGCTTTTTGATTGGCTACTTAAAAAGTCCACAAAATCTCATTGGCTAAAAGTTGACAGTTTGACAGCTGAAATTTGAACTTGAAAGCTTGCATAAATTAAAATTTTATCCGTCCATACTCTTATTGATGATAAAAATGAGCCAACCAGCGCGCGAGAAATTAGACAGTTATTGTAAAAAATCCCACGCAGCAATTATTATATTGTGAACCATGATTTAATATTTCATTGCATGTAATTTGACAGGGAAAAGTTTTGTTCGTATAATAGACCAATTTCGATATATTTAAATTCAGCTTAAAATAAAAGACCTCAGTACGAGGCTCTGGGAATAACCACAGAGTTTGTGGGGTTTATTCCCAAGAACCTCGTGCTGAGCTCTATTGAGTTAAACCCCGGCCAAACGATCGCAACATTTCAGCACAACATATCCCAACATTGTTGGCCCAGCATTTTCAAGCCCCGGCCAATCAATCGCAACATTTGAACGCAGCATATCGCAACATTGTTGGGCGCAACATGTTGCGATATGTTGGGTGACATGTTGCGATCGTTTGGCCGGGGCTTTAGGCTGGATTTTAGTATATTAAAATAGACCAAATACATGTGTATATCATACAGCCGTGTGCAGCATTAAGAGGCGCTCGCGCGAAATTTATTTTTTGAAGTTATCAGAAGCTAACCAAGTTTCATAGCTGTTTGCTAAGTCGTCAGTCACCTCAACAGTTGTTTTAAAATCTCGTTTCAGTTGATATTTGTTCTCTGTGTCATAAAAACGCTGACTGCATTGACCACCGTTGTGTTTGCAAGCTAAACTACGTCGGCAACGGAAAGAACTGTCAACGTAAGTACATTTAAACAAAATTAAATAGTTTTCTCTTTTTAACTTACAAGTAGTACTGTTGATATAAGTAATAATACGTAGGCTATCGCTGATACTGTTAAATTTCATTTTGCCACAAGCCTGGGGGTTTCTGTCATAGTTAAACTGAGTGTAACGAAACATTTCGATACTCGTTGTATCTATCGATAATTACAAATTTACTTCAAAGTCGTTTCTTTTTACTGATTTTTCTCATAATAAACAATTAGATTATGAGTTCAAGATGTCTATTTAACAATTAGACTACGTACCCGAGTTTTCTATGAGCGAATAGTCAACGATGCGTACTCATCAAAAGTTGTTCTTTGTTTGTTTGTTCTTTACAGTGAAGACTGGCCATTGTCATCCCAATCCTTGTCTGAATCAAGGTACATGCACCGAAAGCTTGGACGGCATTTATGATTGTCTTTGCGCCCCAGGATACTGTGGACCGCATTGTAAAGGTACAGAATGGCGATCTTTGCTGACGGCATTGTTTACATCCCGAACTTAGAAATTCACTGATTTTACAAGTATCGCATTTAGAAATTGTCTGCTGAATTTCGCTACCATATCAGTCTTGAAGGAAACAGTTTGCAATCTACTTTGAATGACGCATTCAAACGTTATTACATTTACAGACATCTGCTGGATAGCCAATCCTGCCATCAAGCCATGAAAGCATCTCTAATTTGATGTTTTCCATTAGGATTTTCTTTTTCAACATTAAACGCGTTCCGTATCAAATTATAGTGATTTACCAACAACATGAGTATCCTATATACTGTTCGGGGATGATCGCGGGAAATTTGGTACATAAATCATTTTGGCGCATGTGTGGGGTTATGCTGATTGTTAATTTACTGTCCATGACTAATGATTATCTCTTCAGATATTTGTGAGCCTTGTATACTATGGCCATGCTTTCACGGAGGGAAATGTATTCCAAAGGGGCAGAAACGAACTTGCATATGTGAACCTCCATACGTCCAACCAGACTGCAATGGTAAAATAAGCTTTTAAAAATTTATTCGGTGAAGCGCACCCTCTGTTGTGTCATCCTTCCTTGTTGCCGCGCGTCTTTTCAGTAATAGATTACAGAAGATGTCAAAATGTGGTAAGGACATCATCACTGAACAGACGTGCGGTGACATGCAATCTATTTTTAATAAACAAAAAAAAATAGTTAATGACGTCATCTATGCATCTGTCCTCCAATAGATCTCATAAGTAAGAACCAATCAAAATGCGAGAATAATTCGAAATATTATATAATTGCCATGGGTTGCTAGTTTGTTTTCTTCAGCTTAATTTTACGCAAACAGTGTGGATTCTGCGGGTGTTAAATACTATTATATTTCTTATTGCTCCCGTAGGTACCCTTCCTAATTTATGTGATCCAAATCCTTGCCAAAATGGCGGAAAATGCAAGTTTTTACAGGACAAAAATGACTACATTTGTGAAGACTGTTTAGGAAGGTTCACTGGAAAAGATTGTTCAGGTGAATCAAGGATTATCCATCCATTTGTATTTTAATGTCGCGAATCTCCAAAAACTGATCGCCAGAAACGCCTGCATGTTGACTCATAAATTTGCGGGCAACTTCACGAACTCAACATTTTGCCTTTGTAGTTTCCGTTTATGTGGGAAAATCATATCTACGGTTGAGTTTGTTCTATTGCTATGAGTATTATTCTTGTGGTTCATATGTCCTGTTTTAGTGCGCTTTAGATTATTCACAGCTTTGTTTACTTGTAAGCATTTTACCCAAGAGGCTTTTGCTGTGATGCATAAGCAAATAAAACACGTGAATAAAACATCTTATCTAGCTCTGGGTCGACCGGCGCGTCCATATTCCAGAAAACCTTTGGAGTGTTACAGCGTACGGTGCTCGGTTAAGTAGTGGATTCCAAATATTGCACTTTCTTCTCTTCATTATTCCGTTTACAGATTGCAACTGCCCGAAGGCCAAACCACGATCAGATGGAAAATTTGCTGTAGACGCTATTTGTGACAAAATTGGAGAATGCATGTGTCCAACTATTCCCGACGCTGGCGAGGTCACTTTGACCGATAGAGGCTGTGTGGTTGGTGGTATGTTGCTTTTAACCTAAGATGTTCATGTTTCAAAATTACCTGTTTTAGAGGTCGAATTCTATTTTGCAAACGACAATCAGAAGTTCATATGTTCCGGGTTACAGAAGTGTATAGCAATTAAGTGTCCCTGCTGTCCAAGTCTATTGCATCGAGACTGAAAAGTTGAGAAGTCTTGATGTTGATTTACATTGTACAAGTTTGCTTCGTTCGTAGACGTCATAAGGGCTATTGCGACATTTCGGTGTATTTCACTTCACTCAGGTGTATGAGTTGGGAACACTGAAAACCAATGGATACAGTAGCGAAGTGTAACCGAGAAGTTAAATTGATCAGCTGAATATCCTATGTACTGGTCAATAAATTCTGAATTATTCACTTTACTGCTAAGAGATATCAAGCCTAATACCACATTTTTGCCTACTGATTGTAGCGGCTAATCCATGCGCCAGTAAGCCGTGTGTGCACGGCACGTGCATTGTTGACTCGGGTTTTTCATTCAGCTGTGTCGACTGTCCACCACCATACTATGGAAGTCGATGTGAATGTAAGTATATGTTGATCATCAGTTTTCATGTCCTCATGTATGTCTTTACAACGAGAAAACACTACTTTCATATAGCAGCAAGTGCGCTAGAGAAAGTTGTTTTAATATTTAATTTAGACATATCTGAAATGTACTGAAATTGACCTCGTTTTCTAAATAAACCAACCAATCAATCGAGCAACGAATCACAAATACATAACTGAACTTGT
>NC_138152.1:17426971-17436971 GCF_964199315.1 Orbicella franksi | reverse complement strand
TTGCCACATCAATGCGGAATGTATTTATGGACGTTGTCGCTGTATGAAAGGCTATATTGGTACTGGATATGTTTGCGAGAAAGGTAAGTTTTGTATCGTATCAGAAAGTTTTGTATCGTAGTTTTTCTGGTTGTATTAATATCAACCCGTACACGTTATAGGGGTACACAAAGAGCTGAATTGTCAGAACTCGTCTTGCACCTTCATCGCCACGAAATAACCCGACAAAAACTTTCTGTACTGTTTTCTAGCTGCTGACAGCTGTATCACCCATAAATGTCATAAAAACCATAAATGTAATACCAACCATAAATGTAATAAGAATATACCAACCATAAATGTAATAAGAATTGACCATAACTGTTATACTGACCGTAATTGTAATAACTTTTAGACGCAAATGTAATAAAACCACTAACCATAAGTGAAATAAAATTTGACCATAAATGGTAATAACCTGAACAACCATAAATGTAATACAATACCAATCATAAATGTAATAAAAATTGACCATAATTGTAACACTGACCATAAATGTAACAACTTTTAACCACAAATGTAATAAATCCACCAACCCTAAAATGTAATAAAATTTGACCATAAATGTAATAAACTGAACAACCGTAAATGTAATACGGCTTAACCATAAATGGTTGGTATTACATTCATCTGATGGTTTTTATTATATTTATGGGTGATACTTTTCCCTTTTCCCAGCAGAAATATCTCAACTCAGTGTTTCCCAGCAGACACATCGAGTGAACCAAAGTTACATACGTTGAACACACTTAGGGGCGTGCTTCTAGAGCCATAACGGCACCTTCAATTGGGGGAGGGTTAAGATGGGCTGTGGCTTCGAGGCCGAATCTACACCTTCGTTGGGAAGCTCGGGGCTAGCAAATAAAACCCGAATGTCATACCCAAACTCCGCCGTTTGACTGACCAGCAGGATATCGGATGGGGAACAAATTTTCTAAGGAACAGATCCGTTATGTGCTTCCTAGAAACCTAGCCTATTGTAGGACCTCTTTATTCTTTTGTAGTATGAGCAGTCAAAACTCTCTATCAGCAGTGTAAATCTACTACCAGTCCATTACGATTGCCGTTCTCTTAGTGGCAAGCTACCCAATATCTATTGTGTTGTAGTTAGTGAGTATTGTAGTAGCTGCAGAGTGTTGTTGTTAACAAAATGGCTGCTACTTCTTTGCGTTTTCAACTGTGAAGAGGATTAAGATTAAGTTTTGAACGATTTAAACTAAAACAATTAGATTATTCGCTCTCGGTTTAGACGCGTGATAGTAGGTTCGGGCTGCGCCTTCATCAACTATTCGCGATAAAAATTGAGAGCGAATCATCTAACTGTGAAATATTGAGTATACCCTCTAGTCTAGTAATTTGCCCATAATGACTTGGTTTTGATTACTATCATGTTTCAGCTGATAAAGAGACAGAGTGTGGGGTTTGTCCTGTTCATCATCACTGCGTTCAGGGATTGTGTGTTTGTATTCCCGGATATATTTGCTAAGGTTAAGATTAAATTACATTACTGAAGGTAATCATCAAAGCATCAACTACGTTGTTTCAGTTATAGAAAGGACCCGGATGTATTTTCAAAATGGATAGGGCATGATCAGATAGACTTTTAAAGACTTTAAATGACAAATGACTATAAAATTATATTCGGATATTTGTCAGCAGCAATTTCTGTTCCGAGAAGCGAATAATTTTCCGAGATTGGAACGGGGAGGAAATCCTATTTTAACCATCTTGCACTGGTTTATTTTCAGATTTGACAAGATCTATGGGCTAACAAATCATCAACTGATGAAGCCTGGGGACAATTTTCTAAGATTTGAGACCAAAACTCTCTGTCTGTTGGAGTCAACGCACCTGCATCAGTTATAAGATGTGGACAAAGTGAAGAGATTGAGTCGTTGCATTTTGCTTTCGGGAGTTTCCTTTTGTACAGTGATATATTGTATTATTATGTTATAAATTGATGTCATGTACAGTTTTTCAGTGGGTAGCCGAAGAATTCAAAGTAAGCTGTACGGTCAAAGTCTTTACCTGAATACGATACTATTACAAGGAAGAAATTCCACTGCTAAATATTTTTGTATAACTGGCAATTCTGAGTATCATTATCACATTATCAATTAAAGCAATCCTAAGAATGATTTCCCGGCTACAACAGCACACCTAATTTAATTTATGGATAGAACAATTGAGCTGTGCGATTCACGAAACGCTCCCTGGTCAGAAGTAACAAAACTAGACAAAATTTTACAGTGAAACCTGTATTAAGCGGACACCCTTGGCACCCTCATTAGTGTCCGCTTAATACAGGGTGTCCGCTCAAAACAGGTTCTAATATGTTGTGCAGTAATAGTTAATTATTACCCTTTTGTAAACACAATGTAACACAGTGTGAGATCAAAGACTGCTCATAGCACAATGTTCAGTCAGTCAATGCATCAATCTGAAATAATCACATAGCTTTAAAACGACATCGCTGAACAATGTTAAAGGAGTCTGAAGGAGGTAAAATGGAGGAGGTAAAATGCCCCTGGAGTGTCCGCTTACTGCAGGTTTTGTGCAACAAAATGGCTTAATGTTGGTGTCCGCGTCCGCTTAATAGAGGTGTCCGCTGAATACAAGTTTATTTTACAGTAAGTGTGGAGAGAAAATTTTGGGACTTCAGCTGGTGTCCACTTAATAGAGGGTGTCCGCTTAATATGGGGTCGGCTTAATACAGGTTTCACTGTATAACTGTACTATATTCAATATAATTAGTAATTCACTGAGATATATATACACGAAAGAGACAGGCGGGAAAATGTTGGGTTTTAGAGCAAAGTGCAGTGAGGCTTAAACGTTCCTGTTTTACAGCTGATCGGACCAAGTTGATTAAGTGAGTATCTTAAAGTTTAAGACTAGCTGGTGTATGTGGAACGAGATGGAATGGCAGCTTGCGTCAATCCGTTTATCTGGCGCTGGTAAAATCTTGAGCTCTTTTATGTTGAATTGTGTCAGCAGGGTCGCACAGTAATATTACAATAAAGAGTACTAAATAAAGTGTAGTTTTGAAGCAATTCCTATCATATACTCTGATTCACCAAGGGATCGTTTAATTGATAAATAAATCAAATCATACGGACCAAGATATTTTTTCCCTTTGATATCCGAGGAAGTAGGGCAATGGTACTAAGCTCAAGACCAGGTATTACGCTGTATATTTGTCATTGCCTAGAATGCCGTATTCATCAAAATTTTGCGATTTTAAAATCATACTTAGTGGTGTTTTTGCTATAACTGCCTGCGAACGGGCTCTTCATCCTGTCCGATTCTTTTGGATATTAATGATATCTAGAATGTTTTTACAGCTTGTGTCACCATCAGATTTCTTTGTCGATTGCCAGAATGGAAGAAGAACATGTCTTCAAAGTTGGGCAAAGGCAAGCCAGCGGTTAACGTGCTCGGTACAACTTGTGAGGGCCACTTATATTCTCATATGTGCTTCTGGGCTCCACGTAAGCGAAGTTCCCCACAGTATAAGCCGCTGGTATGTGGACAATTAGACTTGAAAACAGATGTATGCCACCCTCACCAAGGCTGCAACCAGCAAAAAATATGACCGAGGCAAGGTCCAAGAAAAAGTTATATCTGAGGCAATGTACATGGTTAAATTTTCTTCCTAGGTATTTAGGATGTTTATGATAATAACTACAAGCGACAAGAACGAAAAAAAAAATAAATAAAAGACAAAAACAAACAAAAACAAATGACTGAGCCAATTGCCTCGGTTTGCCTGTTACTACCTACGGCCCTGCGCACGGGACTTGACGCTTAATATCAAACACCTCTACAACCTCAAGCTGTTGAGTATTGCGTACTGAGTATCATTCGCGCGTTCGACGAAAAATGACTCAAAAGTAACTCGCAGTCAACCGAAACGTCTGTGGACAGACTAATCAAGGAAGCAAGCAAGTATTTTTTTGGAGACATAAACAGTTCGCACGTTTTCCCTATTTTATTTTGTGAACGCGTAGGTAAAGAAAGCAATCGTGGAAATGAACTTCGAGAGGGGTTAAAAAAGAAACTGTTTCTGGAAACTGTCCAGGCTTTAGTGCACGCTAGTCAATGGAAGCACATGATCAGTGTTTATTCGCCAAATGTTTGGCCGCCATCTCGATTTTTTTAAGCAGAGGAAGGTTGGGAAGAGAAAGAGAAAGAGTTATAAGCCCACCCAAAATCAAACATGGCAGTGTAAAATGGGGTTGACTTGCCTACACGCCTCCCACGGTTCGTGACAGTTGTACATTTGCCGTTTTCTTTTCGGTCTACATGTGAATATATGAAAGATCGTATGTTTGAACTGCGGAGAAAGATATGAAGACATGATCGATCATCGCAGTTATGCACACAACTTAAGGTATCATGGTAGGTGGGTTTTTACGAAAAATGCGAAAAATCTTCTTTTGGCAGTTCAGATTGAGAAGACTAAGATAAATATTTTGCAAAAAGAATGGGGGAAAGGGCTTTTTTTACTTTTTAAGTTAAAGCAAAGAAACTATTTTTGAATATTACTAACCCCTTACAGCGCGTTGACACCTCTAATTAAAATTCACCGCCAGTTGTCACAAGTAACGCGAATTACGGTGTGATATTTCATTTGTGCACGGAACTGTTCTTGATCTGGTTGTTTCATCGCAAGTTGGTTTTCGTTCTTGTCAAATTTTCTTTATGTCAGGACGAAAAATTCTTGCCCATTTTCGTCTTCGAAGAGGCCGAAGAGGCGAAAATCTGGTGGAACCCACAGGTTCAGCATCGAACAAGATCTTTGGCATTGAGCGACCGTGGGTCGCACTGTAACCAAGAAGAATGGTTGAAGGAACTCGAGGACACTAGTCCCGCCAATGAAGCTAAAGGACAAAATACAGCAAGTGCTAGTCGCACGAAATTGTTGTAGAATGGACGCGATTCCGAAACTTCCACAACGAGAGAGTGAAGCGCAGATGTAGATGTTGACAATGTAGACCTCGAGATTTCCTCTTTTTAATGCTTTTTGGCTTCACGAGGCATGGTTTCAAAAAATGTCTGGAGAACGAAGGAGCCTAAACTTAAGCAACATAATACCAATGCCGCCGACGAAATCTTTTAAGTAAAAGATCACGGCAGTTTAACTTGTAGTTTGTCCCTTCTCGGACGACTTCACTGCGACGCGGGTTTCCGCGCCAGAATATTAGTCGTCTGTTTATTTCAAGTTGTCATAACCCATTGTTGTGGTAAACTGACCCATGCCGACATCTGTCAGTGTGGAGGGGATTTTTAACACCTATTCATACAAGTCTCATGAAAGGTTTTTCGTGTTTTTCTCGATAAAATAAAACTGCATATAAGGATGAACATTTTTAGTTCGTTTACGCGCGTCTTCCGATGGAATTGGCTGAAAATCGGCAGGTATGTTCTAGGATACCTCCTTCGAAAAACAGTGTCGGGCTTTGTTTAATTTCGCTTCCGTTTCAAAGTTATGGCCTCTTTTGTAGAAGGAAACGTCCGCATTAAAAATATCAAAGTTTAGGAGGGTGTAGAAAAAATACCAAACCACATCTGGAAAATCGCAGACACGATTTTTGAGGGTGATGTGTGAGAAAACACTTCTGATGTAAATCGTGCCGCCCGATAATTCACGCGCGGAAGCGAACCAGTTTAAGCGAAGCAGTGTTTCTGGGTATTTCTTTTAATATGACTGCGACAATAACTTTTTAGAAAATTTCAAAGATATGATTGTATTCTATAACTATTAAGCTTTCAGAAAATGTATAGGTTGATGGGGTTTTCTTTCAAAGCGCCAATCCACCTACCATGATACCTTAAGCAGTTGTGAAATTTAAGCCTGAAAAAAATTCACATCTGCTTAAGTTGTGTGCATAACTGCGATGATCAGTCATGCTTTTATGTCTTTTCGGGTTCTCGACCTTTCTTTGTTGTGTTATTTGAAGATATTTACAGTAGAGTTGAGCCGTTAGACTGTGCTATAGCAAAATTTTCAGAGGTCATAGGTCTGCATGGTTTCCGCTTCGCAAAGTTTGACACCTCTGTAATTTGCCATGTGCTTATTCTGTGTTTAGGCTCATTTATATTACAAGATATGTTTTGAAGTCTCTAAATATTTGCCTTCGAGGGACAAAATATGAAATTTTCCGTGAACATCTTGCTGACGCGCTTTCCATACTGTGACGCCAGGCCCGGCTGTTTGATTATAACTGTTTGCAAGTTACCACGGATGAACGATCGCGAGGTCATAACGAGGTCATAACGTTAACTCGCGCTCCCCAATAAGGCGTCTGTACTGCAGACTAGTAACTGGCAGTTTGTAATTTCTTGATACGGGTACCAATCGATTTACAAAACAATGGGTGTAAAAATAACTATTGCTTTATTCCAAAGTGATAAATTAACCTTAATCTAAAGCGTTTTAAATTAAACAATGGAATAGCTATAATCTAATCATATTTTCCTTTAAGTACTGTTAAAAAGGGTATAATATGAACTCTCAGTAGTCAATAAAGTTCCTTAGTGACCCTTATTCAGTGCACAAAACAAATGAAGGTACTACAGCAACTGAGTCTGAAGTTAAACATGGATTGTTTTGTTAATTTTCCACTTATCCTTGAGCCGACACAAAAATGCAACTCTCCTATTCACAGTAAATAGAAATATTCTCAATTTATTGTACAAACGGCTAAATAAGGAAAGGCAAAAAATTCTTTTTTTGCCGTTCGCCGTACGTTTACCGTAAACGTTATTCTTAACCTTTCTGACTTTATTTGCTTTTCCGACGCTGATTTGCAAACGCGGGTTCGGGGTGAAAAGGTTTGAACCTTTAAATCCATAATTAAAAGCTAAAATCAATCACAAGTACTGGAGTTTCCGCAGGTGACCGAATTATGCCTTTCTTTCAAATGAAAAAAAAGAAAGAAAGAAACACGACTTTAACTAACATCGGTTCGTCACGAATTCTCAACTTTGCGGAAAACACAAAAATGATCCTTCATTACACGCTTAGATGCATTGCGTTGATTTCTATCATTGGCGGAAAAACTTGGCAACTTCACGTTTCAAAACTTAAAGCACAGAGTGAGACAAAACGTACAAGTGGTGAGAAGAAAGCGCGCTTACTCTCCGCGGAGGCGAATCCCTCGGCAGAACCCAAATCTCTACATCCCTGCTGTACTCCTGTACATCCTGCTGATCTACACGAGTTACACGTACATATCCACGAAGGTAGGCCGGTCTAATTCAATTTCCCTTCATCTTTAAATTTGATTATTTTGATCAGTGGACTACGATAACCGAATATCAATGAGTGTAAGAATATTTGTCAGAATGTCTTAATACTACATGTATGTCATCTGTTTAGATGTCCTGATCCTAGATTTTAGCATTCTTAATTAGGAATTTTAACTCTTAAATGTCCCCCTTTTCTCTTCTATAATCCCTGTCGTGTTAAGGTTGTTTTGCTTTGCTTTCATGATTTGTTGCACGAGTAATTTGGTGAGTATCCGCATTCCGTATTAGGCCGCCCACATAGCAACTTTCAATTAAATAAGGAAATCGTGGCTTAAAAGCTTATTATCTTTTAGTTTTCTCTAAACGCTCCATTAGTTTGACTGCTTATCAGGGGAGAGAAACCAAACAATGTTTCCTGCCTTCTATTAATAATAGACAAGGTGTTGTCTTTGTACCGTTTTTCATTTCTGGTTGATTTGCTATATAACGCTGTCGTTTTCTAACACAAACCTTATTTTATAAAAAACGATGGTCGCAAGTACAGTATCCCTATTCTACACGGTGTCGAGTTTAACCGGGTCACGTCGAACGCGATTTTCACACTTTAAATTAAAAACGCGTGTAAACAGGTACCCTCTTTACGGCTGTAGAAGTTTCAGCAGTTTTTGTTACGTCATGAACATCCTTTGGGAGAGGAACTGGTTGCGATTCAGATTTCGATAGTGAATATGGTGGCACAGAAGACATAAAGACACTTTTGATGTTCAGCTGGATTCCTCCATTTTATTGGTGGTGATTCGATTATGTCAAACATTTTTTAAGCCTTCACTCTCTATTACGTCCAGTAATCAATCTAACGTAATCAGAATAAAAGAAAAAAAATACTGAGAACTACTGATAACGATTGATAGAGTGCACTTTACGAGTGAACCAATTCAATAGTCAGTCATGATAATTAAATGGTGAATGGGAGACTCTTCATGGACCAGTTACAAGAAGTATATACCAAAGAGTTTACTCCGTTTGGGAATTCAGTTAAAATAATTTTTATGGTACAATTAAATTTATGACTTATCAGCTGTTCATTTACATGCTTTAGGAAATCAGTGCAAGAATGGTGGCGTTATGACAATGGGTGAGCATGATGTGTTCAAATGTTTATGCCCTCCAAAGTTTGGGGGTCCGCTTTGCGAAGGTAAGCTACATTTGGTTTTACAATGCCACCTTGCTAGGACAGTGAGTTGAAGTGGTAAAGAAGTTAAAATTGGCCCTGAGGTGGAGTTAATTATACTTTTGTAGTTTTGAACTGCATTTTTTCGCAGTGAGATATCGTAGGTGCATTGTGCTATTCTCATAACCTTCTCTCCCTGAACTCTAGACACCTTATTTTGTTACTATAATCCTTGCAAGAATGGCGGAACTTGTAAAGAGGTTGATCACGGTTTTAAATGCAATTGCGCTGAAGGATTTACGGGAAACACTTGCCAAGGTAGGTGATTTCCGGTAATTATTAGCATATTGCAGCGTAATTATAATTATTTGTCATAAACCTAACTGATCGCAGTTGATTTGTGCGCTCGGATTCCGGGTCGGTCTATGTTTGCCGATCATTGTATTCTGTTCTTGGAAGAGACACCTTACTCTCACAGTGCCTCTCTCAACCCAAGTGTATAAATAGGTATCGGTAAATTAAATACTGGGTGCATGTGGTAACCCTGCGATGGACTGTTATGCCATCGAAGGGGCTGAAAAAATACTCCTGATGATAATGGAGTTAAACACCAATCTGGTAAACCACTAAGCGTATGTTAGTATGGTTCTTGTTCAAACTTGCTTGTTTCTTGTTAAAGACTTACTGCAAATGAAGTCCAAAACTCGGAATTTGATTGGTTTAACTACGGGCTAAAAGCCACGAGTCATGTATATGGTTAAAAAACATAAGGAAGTCGTAAAAAGTGATAGAGAAGCTGTTTCCGAAAAAAATTACAGTTTTTTGTGTCAAAAAACTGTATTAAAATAGTTATATTTGGTTTTAAAGTTAGGTTTTTGTTGTTAATATATCTTTAACAAGATTTGTGTAAGGAAAGCTGCCAATTGTAAACTGCATTGCTGTTCTCGTGGGTCCTGCGTTATAAACGAAATGATTATGGGTTAACCCATTGACTCTCGTGGGAGAGAAAGTTAAATAAAAAAGATTTCTGGGCATGCCCGAGCGAAAATGTCGTAACATGCGACGCTAGTGGAAAGAAAGGCATGCTCCTATGTTGTAAATGTATTCTTAAGTAGGTTGGAGTTAATTTGGGCCATATTCAGGCTGAACATCTCCAAAATGTCCAAAAAATGCGTTTCTGACAAAAAGCTCCGGGAGTTAATGGGTTAAAGGACTCAAAACGTGTTTTGAAATTTTTCAGACAAAAATTTCTGCAAACCCAATCCTTGCTCCCATCATGCCACTTGCGTCGAGACACTAAATGGCTTCAAATGCATCTGCGAAGAAGGATACAAAGGCGAGAGATGTAAAGGTAATATTAGCTAATATTGTTTTTGCAACAGTTTGGAAGAAAAAGACATCAAAAGTCACATTGTTGTAACACTTTTGTTGTTGTTGAGGAATAAATACTATGTCGACAAAACAAATTCAAGGGGCGGCCAATACTTTTCTTAAAAGCTGAAAGGCTCGTCTATTCATAAAAACAAAGAGACAAGA
>NC_138152.1:17391971-17424471 GCF_964199315.1 Orbicella franksi | reverse complement strand
TGCCTTTCAGGAGTGCACAAGTGATATAAGGCGAGGATACAAGAGTATCTTCATCGAAGAATCAGATTCTGAGTGATCTGAAAGCGTCTTGAACGTTTTAACTTTGTTTAAAAAATCACTAACTTTATATTTTCAAAGTTGAAAGTTTGTTAGCAGGCCTGGCTGTCAATGTCCTGGTATCTTTGTGCAAAAATAAAATTTCATTCAGCTCATTCGTGCGTTTGTGGCGATTGATTCTTTGTCAACATTAACTGGCTTCCTATTACTGATTACTCAAGAGCGCATTCAGAAATTCAGTAATTTTTCCCTCTATTTCATTAACAAGTAATCGCAATGGGTCCTCGTGAAATTAAGGATTAACAAGTGATATTAATCCTTAATTTTACTCGGCCTCATGCGATTACCTATACTAATGGATAATCTCATTACGCTTTTTGATATCCTTAGCTCTTCTCACGTCCTAATGACAGAACTACATCTGTTGCTGTCTTTTGAACTACCTCGCCTGGAAGAAGAATAATGCTTGATAGTAAAGACGAATTCAACAGTACAACTAAAGATCATGAGTAACATCCCATTCATTCATAAAGTGACTTGTTATTGTGTAGATCACGTGTGCAATCCAAGTCCCTGTGTTAATAGAGGAATTTGCATTGTGGAAAAAGGCTTTGGACATCAGCGATGGACGTTCAAGTGCGCTTGTCCACATGGGTTTAAAGGAAAACTATGTCATAGTAAGTGGACAAAAAAAGTCATATTGGATATTATAGCTTGTGAAATTCATGCAATTGTATTGGTAAATCCAAAAACTATTCAGTTATCAGCAGTTGTACTAAACAATTGTTAGCCAGCAGAACTTCTGAAATATATTAAAAAAATTCATCAAGTTTAACGAAGGAAATCACAACTGTGATGGTGTTTGGATAACAGATCACTTGAGACAATTTTTTCCAAACTCATCGAAGATCATCAAACACACTCTGCTGGCCGTCGTATATTCAACTCTCATCTCGGTGTATGAAAATGTCGTCAAAACACATCTCTCGTGTTTAATATATAACTTCCCTGTGTTAACTAAATAAATGAACCGTTTTGCAGTTCCGGACCCGTGCTTGGATTTTATCTGTTTGAATGGAGGAACTTGTATCGATGAACAAACTCCAGAAGAAGTTAATGAAAGGGACATCGTTCCGTACATGTTGAATTTCTACTGTCGGTGTCTACCTGGATTTACAGGACACAGATGTGAAAGTAAATAATTTTTTTTTCTTTTATCATTAGCAAATAGGAACAATGAGAATGAAAAACGTCCCAATGATTGTACACAAGATTCAGAGTAAATCCACAATGACTTTCACGTTACTTTCGCGTCGCAATACTAAATATTAACTAGTGATTTTGCAGCGTGAACTGCGCTACCCGGGTTAGTGAAAAAGGGGAAAAGAAGTTTCTAAACACAGCAATCGATGAATGCCTCGCAGAGATGTGTAGCGAAACATGATATATGTTTGTTTCTTTTTTTTTCTTTAGGTAAAATATGCGACATGTGCGATGTAAATGCTGAATGTATCAACAATCACTGCGTGTGCAAACAGAACTATATTGGGAATGGCTTTCATTGCACAGGTGACTACTTCTACACATTCAGGCTGTTACTTGCCTGGTTTTGCATTTGATGTTACATGTAGGCAAGAGAAAATGAGGGGACAGAGTGGGACATTGAGAGCGTTGGCTGGGACATGTCGATTCCACTAAAGTTATTTTTAGTCCTAGACGGAAACGGAAGTCTTTTTCCCCAAACGTACGCATGATACCTTTCACCCGTTGATCAGGGAATTTTGAAAGGGCGGTATGCGTGGAAATTCGTTTTTCGCCTCGTTTTCTCTTGAACTAGGATAGCGTTTGGAAACTGAACGGAAGATAGGACTTAGGGAAGCGGTATGGCCTAGTGTTATGTTTGTTTAATATTCTTAGATACACGGCCTCGGATGCTTCCAACTTTAGAAACAAATAAAATAAATAAATAAATACAAATAAAGTTGCTTTAAATTCACATTTTTTCCATTTAACGAAAGGACTAGTTTCTGATCTGTAAAATAGTCTATCAAAATCTATGAATCGTGTGTTTAAATTATTATCATAAAGAAAGGTTTGGAATTATCAGATTGAGCCCAGTGTCGGTCTAATGAGAAAATAGTTTATTGTTAAGCATTTTCTCTCTTTTTTTATTTCAGCAATAAAAGACCCCTGTAAGCCAAACCCTTGCAAGAATAAAGGCGTGTGTGTTTTGGGTCCAGACAGGTCATACTCTTGTCAATGCGAAAAAGGATATTGTGGGGCACATTGCGAATGTAAGGTGATAGAAATGTTGAATTTAAGCAATGCAACACAATGCTCCTTACTTGGGCACATTATCCAATCCTGATTCTATCGACATTGGCTAAACTCGTTCAGTCTTTTGTTCCAAGAATTACCTCAGGTGTTTAAACTAGAAATCATTGTGTTGCTTTTCTTTTAACCAAACTCGTAGTTTTCCACGTTTGTTATCCGTGAAGGAGAAATGAATGATTTCGCATATATATAGTATTGAGAGTTGTAAAAAATTACTCTTCTTTTTCGACAGCTTTTTGCAATCCATGTGTCAGCTTTCCGTGCAAAAACAACAGTACTTGTTCTGCCCATGGCAATTCTTATGTTTGCACTTGTCTCCCGGGCTTCACTGGAACTAACTGCGAGCGTAAGTAGTATTTTTGTTGTATTTTGAATGTCTTATTTCTCCACTTGGCAATTTGAATACAGTGCCAGAGTTAAAATAAACTGAGTGAAGCGAAAGGGAAGTGGAAAGGGCAAGATATAGTAAACTATATGTCCTTTAATTAGATACATAGATTAAGTGAAGAAAGAGTAAACACGTGCACAATAAACTGTACTAAGTAAAACAAAACTGGTAAAGTGCCTCTTTAAATGGTTTTCTAGTCGGCTTATTATGTTAGATAAGGAGTGTCAATTCAATAACAGCATCCAATAATAGTTGAGCGTAAGTAGTATGAATAAGGGGAAATGACCAGCGCTGTCTATTCACTACAAAATAAAAAGAATTTTAGCACTGGTCATTGAACAAGGAGAACATAGAACTGTTTATATTGTTATAAACAAGGAATATGTTACTAAAGTAGCATTGCTTACATTGTTTTGTAGTTCCTTTGCCTGATCCGTGTAATTCACAACCTTGTGCTAATGGAGGGACGTGCAGTTTTGACCCTATAAAAAATGAATATCGCTGTCGCTGTTTAGGGAAATATACTGGAAAGAATTGTGAAGGTATTCAACTCTAATATACGTACTTAAAAAAAACGAGAGCGAGCACGTTGGTGACTTAACATCTTTGCTATATAAGTAGAAACCGACTATAAAACAAGCTGCAGTCCTACTGGCTGCGCTACTTGTTAACAGTCAGCTGGGAACTAAATTGTAGAGAGCTTGGAAGTTTAAATTGAGGACACAAAAACATTCCAGGGGAAACAAAGATTGCTAAAGAATATATAAAAAAGTTTTAAACGCTAATGACATAAGTTGCAATTTTTAGTTGAGTGTACCAATCTTTTATGTGTAGAATGGCACTTTTAAAATTAAACTTGCTCGGTTGCATTTGGGGGAGAAAGCGTGTTACTCATGCGCGCTCAAACAGTTTCAAAGCACAAAAATTGCACACTTCAACACTGCAACAACTGGAATGGAATTAAACGTTTTTCGCTTTGGAGTTTGCGAAGCCATGGATTGGCATCTGAAGAGACTGCCACAAGTGCTCTCTCGCATTCATTAAAGGTGTTTCATATCATGTGTATCAAATATGTCCCCTTTTTTCTCACTTTCAATGAACTGTTGATCGTTGCTTTAACAATCACGCTAAGGGAAGTGAGCACAGGCCAATTGTGAAATTAGTGTAAATGTTGACATTTGTTTGAGTGATCATGTCACGGAACCTCTTTTGTTAGTGTGTGACTGCCCTAAAGCTCGACCACTTACCAATAAAATAACTTTGGACCAAAAGTGTGACGCAGTGGGTGAGTGTTACTGTCCAGCTGTTAACGGAATGGACACTATTTATGAAGAAGGAACAGGTTGCGTCCTTCCTGGTAAGTCACATCTTTATTGTACATTAGATAAATTGTTTTCAAAGCTTTAGAACATAAGGACAGTGTCATGCGACTGTGTTTGCGGTTTCTTCTTTGCTATTGCACTATATGAGTTGCTAGCTGACCTTAGACAGCTTGCGCTGTGAAAAAATGACTTCTTTTCGGCAAATGCTTTGAGTTCTCAACTTGGACAGAATCCTGAAGTTCATACGGTTTATATATCATATCAGTATCAAAAAATATTTGACATCCATTGATAAATTATGAACCTTAAAGAAGTTGGTTGCGAAAACGGTGCTTCAAAAATCTAGGCAGAGAAACAAAATAGGTGCCGTACCCTCTTGTTATTCAGTTAAGGTATCATAGTAGGTGAGTTTTTATGAAAAATGTGAAAAATAGTTTTTTTTTGCTGTTCAAATTGAGAAGACCCAGATAAATATTTTGCACAAAGAATGGGAAAAAAGCGTTTTTACTTTTTAATATAAAGAGAAAAACTATTTTTGAATCTCATTAACCCCTTACGGCACGTAAATATAATTCACCGCCAATTTTCACGCGTAAAACAAATTGCGGTGTGATATTTCGTTGGTGCACGCGAACTGTTCGCGATCTGGTTCTTTCATGAAAACGCAGGAAAACTTCTTGCCCATTTTCGTCTTCCAAGAAGCCGAAGAGGCGAAAATCTGGTGGAAGCCACAGGCTCAGCGTCCAGCAAGATCTTTGGCTGTGGGCGACCGTGGGTCTAGCCTCTTCCAGGAGTTCAGTTAGTTGGGGCGCAGCGCGGAAAACAGCGCGCGAAAAAATAAAAAAGGCGCGACGAGAGGAAGCGAAAGAACGCCTGTGGGCAAACTTAACAAAAGGTCGTTCCGGGTATACCAGGATCTGGTATACACTCTGATTGGTCAGTTTGACAGATTTTGTCAACACTCGAGCATGACTGACGCAGATGAGATATGCGATATGGCGGCGGTCAGAGACCTTTCAACGAGTCAGGCGGTGTTCAAATCTGTGATAAACAACACACTCTCCGATAAATGGAAAAGACGGCGCCGTCTCCACGATCATGGTAGTTTGTTTAGCTCTCGAGGCCATAATGAAAGACCAAGTTGAACAGTTGAACAAAACGTCAAAAATCGTGTTCTTATCGGTTCCAAGCTTGAAATAAGTACATGTAGCTTATTGTGGATGTCCTTCACCCAAAAAGGGTTGAACGAGAAAAGAAAAAGACTAGTGGCTTAAAAAAACAAACGGAAAAAAGGCCAACAAATCCTGGAATCTAACTCAGGTCCACTAGATTGGAACGTGGGTGCTAACCATAGTGACAAAAGGTGAGGGTGGAAGAATATTATTAGGGTTAGGGCATTGGGGTATTAGGATAGTACGGTGTTAAAATATTAGTATATAGGTATTAGGGTGTTAGGGTATTAGGGTATTGGGGTATTAGGGTGTTAGGGTATTGGGGCAAGAGGGTAATAGCGGAGCTCCGGCGGCCCGAAGGGCCGCCAAGCGGAGCCCCATACTCATATAGGAAAGAAAAGGAAACCCATGAGTTGATTTTCACATGGTTATCATGGCTAGCGGTATTGCTCGTGGGCGCGTACGTACGACGACGGCGGCGGAGTTGCCCGACATGGCGGCCATACTCCAAATAATAGGTTGACAGAGACATGCAGCCTTGGTTTACCGTTTACTTCCTTGATATTAAACATCCATGTTATGTTTAATTGACACCTGTCAAAACAAGGTATCCGCTGACTGGTATCACGTGACCATATCGCGGACTCAAGTTTACAGCTCCTCGAGGCCACGTATTTTTTGAAGCTGACCGCTGACCAAGTGCAGGTTATCGATTGGATCGTGCCGATTGGCTCATATTAGGTTAACTTGTTGGAAACAGGGCAGGATTGTTCGGAAGGCGGTTAACGCTAACCCAGGATTAAAATTTAACCGAATTATAACTTTTTCTTCTATACAAATGTTTTTGGCTGTTTTGTTTTTTTGAATATGGTGATTATTAAAACTCAAAACAGAAGGCCAATATACAGAAAACCTCACCGCAAAGTTACAAAACTCAAATCAAAATTCTACCTTTTTCTGGGTTAGCTTAATCGGGCTTTGAAGAACCCGGCCCAGGAGCTACGCTTTTAGGCTGGCCTAAATCTATATATTAGGGTATTAGGATATTAGGGTATAAGGGTATTAGGGCATTAGGGTATTAGTGTATTAGAGATTTAGGATATAACGGTATTACTGTATTAGGACATTAGGGTATTAGGATATTAGGGTACTTTTTGTGTTTGGGTATTAGGGTATTGGGGCATTAGGGTGTTAGGACATTGGAGTACTGGGGTATTGGGTTATTAGGATATTAGGGTACTAGAATATAAGTGTATTAGGGTATTGGGTTATTAGGGTTTTGGCTTATTGCGGTATTGGGGTGTTGGTGTATTGGAGTATTAGGGTATTAGGTTATTGGCGTAATGGATTATTTGGTTTTTCGGGAAGTACTCTTATACCCTTATCATGATACCAATACATCAGTATCCCATTGCCCCAATACCCTAATACCCTAATACCCTAATACGCTAACGCCCAAGTGTATTAGGGTATTGGGTTATTAGGGTTTTGCCTTATTGGGGTATTGGGGTACCGGTGTATTGGTTTATTGGGTTTTTAGGGTATTAGGGTATTAGAGTATTAGAATATAAGTGTATTAGGGTATTGGGTTATTAGGGTTTTGACTTATTGCGGTATTGGGGTATTGGTGTATTGGGGTATTAGGGTATTAGGTTATTGGCGTAATGAGTTATTTGGCTATTCGGGTACTGAGTATTGGAGAAGTACTCTTATACCTTTATGCACCAATACATCAGTATCCCATTGCCCTAATACCCTAATACCCTAACGCCCTAACACCCTAATACCTTACAAACCTAACACCCTAACGCCCTAACACATAAATACCCTAATACCCTTATTCCGTAACAACCTTATACGCTTATAGCCTAATACCCTAATATCCTAATAATATTATTCCTTGATACCTTAATACTCCAATACCCCAATACCGTAATACCCTTATACCCTAATACCCTAATGCCCTAATACCTTAATTCTCTAATATCCTGATACTTAAATACCCCAATACCCTATTACCCTTATAACCTAATACTCTAACAGCCTAATACCTTAACACCCTAATACCCTAATACTTTAAGACCCTAAGACCCTAATACCTTAACACCTTAACACCCCAGCACCCTAATCCCCTAACGGGCTAATAAGCTAATAAACTAATACCATAATACCCTAATATTCTAGTAGCCTAACGCCCTAATATCGTAATACCCTAATAACCTAATAACCACATACCCTAATAACCTTGGCAATACCCTAATACCCCAACATCCTAATACCTCTTAAACTGCAAACTTTTAGGATGCCGACGTTTAGTGTGGCTAGTACAGAGCGAAAACAGGAGTCCTATTTGACCTTTTTTCCAGTTAAATTGGCCGCAAAATTGTAACAAGAAAAAATTGTCTGTTGAATCAAATGACTTCAAAATCAAACGGAACAGATGCGATCGTGTTGCGATGATCAAATCTACTATGAATTGACATATAAAACTTTTCGCGCGAGCTCACATTCTTCCGAAAACAAAAACAAATCCAAAATGTGTTGCGTTTCACATTCCTCCGGCGTAGTGTGCACAAATGTTCTTCACCAAAAAAGGGTTGAAAAAGAATCGAAAAAGAGCAGTGGCTTAAAAAAAACAAACGGAAAAAAGCCGACGAATCCCAGAATCTAACTCAGGTCCACTAGATTGGAACGTGGGTGCTAACCACAGTAACAAGTAAGAAACCTTGTTTCAAGGTGGAAAGATACAAAGTACTTCAGCGTTATCAAAGATTGGCAAGCAAATAAGTGAATTAGGTAACAACTATGCGACATATAGTCTCTTAAACTGCAAACTTCTCGGAACCCGACGTTTAGTGTGTCTGGTACACAGGGAGCAGAAGACTCTATTTTCCCTTTATTCCAGTTAAATTCGCCGTACAATTGAAGCGCGAATCAATTTCTTGTTGATTCAAATGACCTCAAAATCAAACTGTGCACATGCGATCGTGTTGTGATGATTAAATCTACTACAAATAGACATAAAAAGCTTTCCCCGAGAGGTGTTGTGTGACTTTGCGATATGCTAACTCATTAGCCTATTCAAGTGTCAAATTGTATCAGCTAAAGGTATCAGCTCAAACAAGCCCAAAAATGTTTGTCTGTGGGCAAAATTTCTTCTCAGTTCGAGAAGTTCTATCTAGTTCTCCTCGCTCCCGCCATGCGGGATTCGTCTTCCAATGCGACTTAATATGTGAGCTTGTCCTCAAGACTGAGCAGGATTTTCTCGCGGTCGATTCTACGCCCGCGGTTAAAACTTATAATCTGGGTTAGTCATGAGCCTTTTAGAGACTCGCAAGACCGCGGTATTCTTATTAGAGACTTTTTCGACAAATGCTCTGGTGGCGTCAACGAAACTGTACCCTTTGATTTCCGAAAATTAATTTCAGGAGCTCAATCCTTCAGTAGCAGTACCATCGATATGTAGAGAGGATTGCCTCTCGTCAGTCTTTACTAAAAACTTCGGAGCGGAAATTTACAATAGCCTTTCAATAGAAGCTTCCAGCAACTTTACTTCTGTCATCAAAAACGTTCCCAATGCCCATTACAAAAGCCAACATTTGGCCTTATTTAGTTGCCTGCTAATTTAACTCAGTTTAGAATTTTAATAGAAATGAACTACACCCAGAAAGCAAAGAAAACAATTTTCTATTTTTAGTGCAACAATCGCAGCTAGACCTAGTAATGTCAAACGATACACGTGCCTGCAATAGTAACTATTATTATATGGCTGTGTCTCACAAGGACTGGGAACTACCGAAGTTACGAATTTGATTGGCTGAAGTCGATATTGGCCGCGGTCTAGATTTTCCGATCTAGACCGGCATCTAGACCGGTTTCATTTTGCGTAGAAAAAGTAGCAAACTAAAATACAAAAATGTTCACCATTTTCTTTTAGTTTCTTCTGAATCATTTATGGAAGTTTCAAAAAGCCTGATGACAGAAAAAAAGTAAAGAGGACGAGCAAATTTCGGCAGCTTTAAGTTAAGCTCATCGGTGTTCGCAAGCAAAATGTCATTAAACCTGTTAACAAATTAAAGTTTTCTTCTTTGCCATATAATAAACATCTTATTAACCGAAGTAAGTCGGACTACATGGGAGAATCTTGACTTCGGTCGTGTGTACAGACCTTACTGCGTTCGGTCTGTACTCACGACCTCGGTCAAGATTCTCCCATACAGACCTCCTGCTCGGTTCACGCTAAACACAGACTGATAATACATAGATCGTTTTTATGTGACGTCATCATTTTATAAAATCGAAACTTAAGAGCCACCAAACTTTTTATCCCGATCAGGCATAATAGTGGGTAAATTTATATTAGTTTACAATGTTACAGCTTAATAGTGTGCTTCGTTTGAAAACCAGCGTATTTTGAATTTCAGTGTTGTGGCGGTGCGTGACACAAAGGTACAATCGCATTTGTCGACAGATATATATCTATCTCATGATTTTTAGCTTTTTTAAAAGTTAGATCATTAGGAAAAGTGCTTATGTAAATGTTTGTTTGTTCAGTACAGATAATCAGTCGTCTAGATACCTATAGTAAGTTCCAGTTGTTTACACTAATTTCCGGCCGTCAGTGGTGCACCAACATGGCGTTTCCATAATGAGCTCTGTAAATTACCGCGATACATTTCGACAAACATCTGCAGTCTGGAGAAACGCACAAACATAAAACTTGGAGAAGTGTCTTCTCTATCTACTTCCTATGATATCACAATTTCTTGACTTTATCCACTGAATGGTTTTCGATTTATTGTTTATTGCGTGACATTGAAAACGATCTATTGACTAATCTGCACCACCACTGAAGCCCTATAGATTGCTTATGCAATCTTCGGGTTAAAAAAGAGAATGCTAAATTTTGTTAGTATTGGGGTATGGGTTATTAGGGTATTAGGGTATTGGGGTATTAGGATATAAGTGTATTAAGATAATTCCTCTGAAATAAAAGTGACAATAGATTTTTGTTCAAACTTTGCCCACTGAATATTTGTCATATGATAACTTCAATTTTGAAATAAAAAGGGGGGCTGCCCATGCTCATTAAGAAGCAGTGAGGCATTGAAAGTGCCCCATTCTGGCATTATTTAATGCTTATTATAAGAACGCATTCCCAGTAATTGTAAAATCTTTGTGAGCCCAAACTCATAAGAACATGCATTAAACTACAGTCAATACATTGTGTCGGACACAAATAAACATTTTAAGTTTGATTCAGACAAAGCTAAATCCTTGATTAAAAATTTGAACCAAATCTCTTGACGTTGTTACCAAACTGCAAAATAGAAAAGACCACAGTGTATCTGCTATTTTTCCTATTTATTCAATTTTCAGCAATAGAAATCTGTTACGAAAAATTGTCTAGGTCTAGTTCCAGAACAATCTAGAACCGGAAGTCATTCAGCCGTGACCAATTTGTATAAGAACATTCCAGAACATTCTAATCCTTATGTAATTTCTCAGATTAGAAAATGTGTCAAACTACTTAATTTAGTTCCAAATAGAAGTTTCTAGAACTTTCAGCCTCATGTATATTAGAGCGAGAGGTTCTGCTGTAAGAGAGATTGATTCAAATTTGAAGAAGCTTAGTGCTGTAAATTCGCGAAGTTACCTTGCGGAAATAAATTAGTTTGTTGCTGTTACCAGCGATCCTGAGTTCTGTCTGGAAACAACCCTGCTCTACAACGATACTAGTAACAAAATCAGATCAGTCTTTTCTCACGCAAAGCTTATGATTAGTTGATTACAATGACTGTAAAAAAAAATTGGGGTGCCCGTGCTCGTTGGTGAGCTAGAGCCATTTTTCAACTGACAGAGCTCAATATCAAGGCAAATCCGTCATGTTTTCAATATGCGCGTGCACGAGCGCGCGCTAATGACGGCATAAATTATGCGCAGTAAGGATGCGCGATGCAAATGTGAGGAATGACCTTTAGGTATTGGGTTTTTAGGGTTTTAGGGTATTGGGGCATTGGTGTATTGGTGTATTAAGGTATAAAGGTATTAGGTTATTGGGGTACAGGGTTATTTGGGTATTGGGGAATTACTCTTATACTTTTATATTCTAATGCATCAATATCCCATTGCCCTAACACCCTATTATATAATAATCAAATGAATGCGCGCGCTCTGATTGGCCAATCAGCTATGGCTTATTTTGCCTGTAAACTCATGGAAATTGCGCGTGTCTTCTGAATTATCATATAAAAGCAATAGACCCCAAGTTTCTATGGTTTAGAGGCATGATAAACCACTTGGGAGGTTGGAAGAACACTCGAAGAATTCGTAAGAATTCTTCTCGTGTTCTTCCAACATCCCGCGTGGTTTATCAGTCTATAAACCATAAAAACTTGTGGTCCATTGCTTTTAAAATAACCTATCATCCTAATACCCCAATATCCTCATGTCCTAATACCCTAATACCGTAATAACCTAACGCCCTAATACCCTAATGACTTAAAACCCAGCACCCTAACACCCTGACACCTTAATACCCTAATACCCTAACACCGTAACTCCCTTAATTATACCCTTATACCGTAATAACGTAATATCCTAATACTATCATACCCTGATACCCTAATACCCCAATACCCGAATACCGTAATAACCTTATACCCTAATATCCTAATGCCCTAATACCCTAATACCCGAATGCGTCAATCCTATTACCCTTATACCCTAATATCCTAACAGCCTAACACCTTAACACCCTAATACCGTAATACTTTAAAACCCTAAAACCCTTATACCCTAACACCCTAACATCCTAGTAATCTAATCCCATAACACCCTAATACGCTAATAAACTAATTTCCTAATACCCTAATATCCTAATATCCTGATATTCTAATACCCTTATAACACAATACCTAAATAACCTAATATAGTGCTACATGTGTACCCTAATAGCCTTATACCTGTACCCTAATACCCCAATACCGTTACACCCTAACACCGTAACACCCTAATACCCTAATAATGTAAAACGATACACGTGCCTGCAATATTGACTAATACAGTGATTTCAGGAGCTTTATCTACTGGTCCGCGGAATTACTCCAAAATATTTACAGATGATGAAAGGACATTATTTGCAAATCATTTGTATAATCTGCAACACCACTAAAACAATATAGATTGCTTACGCAATCTTCGGGTTAAAAAGGCATAACACGTCAGAATCCTTGAGTCGCAGCAGTAAAATAAATATGAGGAGCAAAGAATATACATCTCTTGATGGGAGCGAAGCCGGTACCCGTCCATTAAAAGTGCCTTCTTAATCAAATTACTTAAGTAGGCTTAACCTATATTCCCGGGGAAACTGATATTTGAAAATCAGATTAGAAAACTACAATGTACCTACAGTGCAGGGTTGTACATACTTACTTGCACTCAGTTCAGATTTTCCTTACAATGTGCTTGCAGCACAATAAAATGCATTTCATTGATGGTTGGCTAAAGGGATCTTTGTGCTGCCACTTGTTAGTAACGAAGAAATTACAGCCGTCCAACTTGAAGCTATGCATGATTTAAGTCAGTCCATATTTAACAAGCCTTGACACACTCGTGATAGTTAATATTCTTTTTTTTGTTTCCTTTTTTTAGGTAGTAATCCGTGTGACTCTAATCCATGTCAAAACAATGGCGTTTGTAGACGAATCGAGGGCGACAAGTATTATTGCCAATGCACTGAAAAATATTATGGAACAAACTGTGAATGTAAGTAAAGTACACACCCAAGCAGAGATAACCATTAATCGAGGACGTAATCGTTTTTATAGTCTTGAGAGAAAGTTTTAATTTCTACCTGCCAATCTTACTTTCGTTAAAGGAATAGAAGTAATAGAAGACTTTGTCAACAGTTTAACCCTATTCTGTTTGGGCGAGAGTGACTGGAGAACAAAAGAGTCGTCAGGCTAATCTCTACTTTCTTGGCCTAGACTGTTCACAGCCCTCTATTTTTTCGTTTATTTTTATCGATCGTTGAAAGCGGATAGAATCGCTAGAGAACTGGACGCCAGTGCAAAACGGGAGACTTGACATGGTAGGGTGTGGGGACCGAGAAAAATGGAGGGACTGTGGACACCTTGGGCTGAAAAAAGTGAATTGTCGTTTCTCCAGAAACGAGGAATTCCCACTGGTTGAAAGAAGACAAAAGTCTTATCACCTTGACAACAGCCGATCATGACTGCGTCTAGGCGCGTTTGTAGCAGCTGAAGCCGTTCGCAGAAGTTGTCATCTTTGACACATGCCGTGATTCGTAATGGAACGATTGTTAGAATTGTGTTTAAAGAAATTTTCACATGTTTCTTCGCTCATAGATGAACAGAAAGAGGTTGTTGCTCATCTTCTTCGTTCGAAGGACGTTGTCCCAATTTTGCCGACCGGCTCAGTCTGGGAAAAGTATGAAATATGAACTCAGCGCAACGACAAAAGAAATACAAATGGTGCGAATGTTGATGTTCTAATTTTTGCCCACTCAAAAGCATCATGAAAGAACAAATAATAGTCGCAATGGAAGAGCTTGGCATTTCTTCCATCGTTTTGCCAACAAAGAACGACGTGCTTCCACCGATTGGAGAATAAAATACCAGCTTGTTTTCGGTGCAGCCGAAAACTTTTTAGATGCAAAATTGCAAAAAATGTTGAAGAATACAGATTCTCTGCTACACAATTGTGTCACGCTTAGCGTAACACTTTACCAAATTCCCCCGGCGAATAGCAAAGGAGCAAGCGCATATCCTAAAAAAATCGAAAGGAACGCTTGATTTCTGCTTTTCCCCCTTCTTGTAGGTATTTTTTGAAGCAACGGTCGTCTGATTAGACGACATCCTCGACACATACGTGTTGTTAAAAAGGAACAATTTACCGCTTGAATTTAATTGGTTCGATTTATTTAATTAGTCAAGAGGCGAGATGTTAGCGACAAGGCGATAACAGGGGTAGGAATCTAATAAAACCACTTTTTTAAAAAAATATGTCTACACTCTCTCCATATATTCTTCGTTTAGCTCGCTTGGCTCGCCTCCCCGCTCCCATCCCCGCGTGCTTCGCGCACGCTTGGCTCGCCACCCCGCTCCCATCCCCGCGTGCTTCGCGCACGCTTGGCTCGCCTCCCCGCTCCCATCCCCGCGTGCATCGCGCACGCTTCGCTCGCTGTTTTTTTTCGCGTGCATTGAAAAATAGAGACTGTGAGCAGTCTATACTTGTGCCATCCGAAAAGTACTTTAAAAACTTATGTAACATTTCCTTCAATTATCATGGTAGGATTGGTTTTATAAACGAAATTCAGGACAGTCTTTTAAAACAGATCTAGAGCCACGTGTACAGCTTGAGTAAACAAAGTTGTAGTCTCAAAAATAACTACTCCTTTACATTTATTTCATTTAGGCACAGAATGTACATGCAACAACCCTTGCTTAAACAATGGAGTGTGCATAGACATTGGAACCCACGTGTTCAAATGTCAATGTGCTGCTGGCTTCACTGGGACTACCTGCGCAGGTCAGTATAATAACACGCTGTAAAGCCGAGGTTAAGAAAACATGATCACCGTTTGCAGATACTGTTTAATATGATAACACTGTTTCATTATGAAAGCAAATCAAAGTTAACGGAAGCATTTCTCAATTTCATTAGGGCTCTCTTAAGTCATTCAAAGTGCTATAAAAAAGCTTTTTTAGTGCTATTTTTTGTTACGACAGGTATCTTTATAATAGTTCTTAAAATCCTGAATCCAAATATAAAGACGATTAATGATATTATAGATAAGAAACTCTAAATTAATCAGCTTCTTTGCCATAGAAGCTCAGTTTTTTGGAAACTAAGTGTTTAACATAGGGATTTATTTCAACCTTTCATTGAGACAATTGTGATTGATTGAGCCAGTTCGATTCGAAGCTTTAATCTCAACTATTCGAATTTGTGGTGTAACCTTAATTATATTCAATCTCTCAAATAAAAAAATACAGAAATTGTTCCAACGATTGGTCCAGGATCCTGTCTTTCAAGGCCGTGTTTAAATGGTGGAACCTGTCTTGACAGAGCATCTGGATCTTATGACTGCATTTGTCCCTTGCAGTATACGGGTCCTCATTGTGATGGTATGTTATCCGAGTTAGCTCTTATCTTCCGTGGTAGGAGATATTTATGGACCTATTGAATTTTTAGTTATCATAAATCTATCTGAAAACAACTTGCACGAGTCCTTTAATTGGACTGCAAAGTATAAGTGCATGCTCGTGATGTATTCCAGAGGTGGGCTTATTAAGATAAATGGTTTAAAGAACTCTAAAAACTTCTTTTAAAATAACCTTTTATGCCATGCAAGAGCAGTCTAAGATGGCTGGAAAATAGCAAATATAAACACATCAATAACAGACTACATCGCCTTTTTTCTGACTTCCTTTAGTTGATAAGTGTGCAAACTGCGATGTTAACGCCGATTGCATCAGTGGCAGATGTCGGTGCAGGATGGGATATGTCGGAACTGGATACGCTTGTGTCAAAGGTAAAACATGATTAAGTTTTCTAACGTAGTTTTCGTGTATTCTTATTGTTGTTTCCATTGCTTTTTAACTATTTTTGGAAAGAAGAGCGGTGCTTTGGCCCATTTCTTTCACTCCTAAAACGCGGAAGCTCTAAAACAGAGAAAGGAAAACAAAGGAAAACGGAGAAATCGAGAAACGCAAAAGATGGCCAACTATGACTGTTGCTTCCTTTAGAATGATCGCACGCTATTCTTTCAGTTACTGATTTTCTTAATTAAAATGGACTCAAGCTATTAATACTTCCTGACCAGGGCGCTTCTGCCTCCGAACACTAAGGAGAGGTTGTAGGCTAATAGTTTTAACTGTTTAACTGCAGATGACAGAGGTAAAGGATGTGGAGAAGTACTTTGCCCCATCAATCAGCATTGTGTACGAGGTTTCTGCATCTGTTTGCCAGGATTTCATTGTTAGGTATGATTTACGTTTGACCCTCTAGCGTCTAAACCATAAATATCATGAAGAACTGAACCCACACCTTGTATAACCCTGTTATGCAACACTTCAGTTATTTACTCCATCTAATTAAACTTGATGGAAATGCAGAGGACAATCGGGTGCAGCTCGTGTATTTAACCGTGTTGTTATCATGATTTGCTGTGCAAGTGTTTATTACTGTCCCTTTGATAACATGATTGTAAATATGTTTCCACTGAGTTTCACTGTCTGCGCTCAAAACAAAACCGGACATTTCACAACTACTTCCCTATGTCGGGTAAAGATGAAGTCGAAATAAGGATGTACACATAGGAGTAAACAACTTTCTTACCAGTAGTAATGTGCGCCATAATGTTAAATATTATTTTAATCATCACAAGTGATTTCTCAAAAACACATTAACGAAGCATAATTATTTTCTTGGATATATTGCAGTGTTGGCGTCATCAAGTAGATGGACCTGGTGGAAGAAATAGAAATAATTCCAAATAGGAAATTTGTAGCATCATGAAAGTGAAGATCTAGAAATAAAGATGTGTTTGCCACTTTACTAGCTTCATGTTATAACTTCATATTGGATCAACACTGTGACGACAGATGAGAATCAGGAAAAGCTTTCCACTATTTTTGTTAAGTGGTTTCTGAGAAAGCAATGGAACGAGCTGAAATAGGACAGGCAAGACTGTCACTACAACCTTTTCAGGTATGAACGGTTCATTCGGTCTTTTATCCTGCCTCTCGTAGGCAGCGAGGGCCTTATGCCAAGCCGGCTCAGAGAAACAGGTGGTTCTGAGGACGAGAATGGCTTTATCTACGTTACAAAAACAGAAACGTCCACACTGTGACTAAAACATAATTATAACAGGACCCTGTACTTGAGCTGATAATCTCTAAACAACAAAGACATATGTAGGTCCATATAAACTGAGTTATAAGCCAAGATTGCCTTTAGTAAATTACTGATTGGTGAAAAGTCGGATAGGTATGAACGTGGAGGAAAGCTAATAACTAATATCAAAACCAATTCCAGTGATTCCTAATGTTGACAACAAGGTGTTTTATTAAAATAGAAATATAATTATAATAATAGGATTACTCTTCCAAAGCGCTGTTTTATAGCCTCATTTGGCTGAAGCTCTACGTTTCAGCCCCACGGTCAAAAGTTGGACATTAAATAATAATTCGAGGTACGACGATAGTACTAAAGATCTGAAAGGCGTATAGCTAGTTTGATCATCACTGCATCTCTTGATATGAAGCTGAAAGAGAATATATCGATCGTCGTTCCCTTGATGGCCTCAATAAAAACAGAACGCCGCCATATGCATTTCTAGTCTTCCATCTTATCATCACAACGTAGTGCAGTTGCTTCAGTTTGCATCTAAAATACAGAAAAGACAAAATAATAAAGCGGCGAAATTAAAAAAAATACTCTTTTTACATCGCATACCGATTTTAATACTTACCTATTATCTTGCAAGTATTATCGATGAAGTAAAATCCTGAAATACAAGAGCATTCACCGTCCACACAAACGGCATTCAGCGGACAAGTGTTGCACTCAGACTCTGTAAAGAGAAAAGGATTCTGTCAATTCAAGATTAAGTATTAGCGTCAGTGATTATGTCCTTCATCCAATCGAAATTGAACTTAAAGCCCAGGATCGAGACGAGAATAGGAGAATTGTGGATTCCCTATGCTTCATAGAGGAGTGAAGGGAATGAGAGGTGAAAGGAAACCGCATCTGAACTACAGATAGAACGTCTGGTGAAGATCTTATGATCCACACTGTTTCACGGAAGCCTCGAGTTTGTTCTTATGTCAAGAAACGAATTTGCTTAAATCGCAAAGAACTGTGAGAATCTTTTCGTCACATTACAGCCTAGAGTGCTTGTAAAACATTCGACGTACTTTTACGACATTATGACGGCCATTTGTAACAGACCCAGGAAATTCTCTCACCCAGGTGGGGCACTAGGCTCGGTTTCTAGCCGTTTTGGGAGCCCGCGTATCATCTTCCTCCCAACGTGTAGTGCAACGAACGCGGGCTCACAAAATGGCCGGAAATCGAGCCTGGTAGGGTACAGAAAAATCAACCAAGGTCTTTCCCGTCATACACACAATACCTGGTTTACAATCTCCTTTCAGTCCGCTGCCCCTGAAACCAGTTCTACACTTGCAATGACCGTTGTTGCACATCGCGTGCACGTCACAGTCAATACATTTGTCTCCTGAAAACAAGGAAGAGATACAGCAAAGAAGACAGAAGCCATACTCACTATGAAAGTGTTACTAATATATAGATTTAGCTAAGCCTAAAAGCGGAGCTCCTGGGCCGGGTTGTTCGAAGCGCGATTAAGCTAACCCAGGATAAGCGAGAATTTTAATTGGGGTTGCCGCTAGTCATGTTGACCATGAAAAAAGAGTTGCATGGTTTTCCATTTTATGCATGCATGTGGTTCTGTTCAGTTATTGGGCTCCGCTTGGCGCCCCTTCGGCCCGCCGGAGCTCCGCTGTGATCAAATTTTTTCCCCTTGAATTTTTAGGTTCCATGAAAACTCAAAAACACCTTTTACTGTTTGCAAATATCTGCATTGTTTCCAGTGAAATTTAGGCTTGAAAAATGTGAAAAATACGCAAATGAGAGGACTGATGACGTCATAGACTCAACCCAATATTACATCAAGTATATAAATGTAAATATATGGAAGGAAACTTAACGGAAAAGATCCCGTCCAAACAAGAAAAACTCGAAGGAATCTTTTTCTCATACATTATTCAATATCTTCTTACTTTCATTATAGAAATTTAGTTTGCTCAATCTGTCAATTGTACAGTCATCAAAGTGACCATTCACTAGTCCAAACACAAATTTTAAATATCTTTGACTTAATATAACAAACCAAACTATGAAAAAGCGAAACGCATTTTGTTTGCTGTATTTTCGATTTCCAAGTAGCGGGTCTCACATGGATTTCTTTCCGTAAACATAAGTCAGTGAATTAGTGATAAAAATTCACGAACTGACTCAACCTTTTTACGCCGACAGATCCTCAGAGTAAAAGGGTACGGTCTGGGTAACTCTGACGTTTATCTGGTAGCGCTTATCGTAGTTATAGCCTATAATTAAGCCAGCCAGGCCGTGTTTATTTGACGTCATTCCGTCCGACTCGAAATTGGCGGGATGACGAAAAACCTGCTACTGACTTGGCATCCTTCACCAGGTCAGCAAAATCTATTTTTTTTTTTCCCAAGCGATTATCCGTTTCACTATCTTCAGTGCTCTCATTTCAGAGTTTAGAGCATGTTTGGCTCAAAATAATACGGATCAAGAGCAGCAATTGCGAGCGCGGCCATGTTCTTCGGTGGATTAAAACATCAGAGACAGCAACTGGAACGCAAGTTTTATTCGTACACAACGAAAACTTCTACATCACAACATGGACTCGTGTAACAACTCAATATGGTGCAATACATAGCCTCAACCTGGTGTTGAGCTTACAACTACTTTCGGTCTACATAAAACACTTCCGGTTTACATAAGTTGAATTTGTATCTTAACAGCAATAACCTAGAGTGGTAGTTAAAAGGCTCTTCGGAAGCCATTTCGACAAAATCTCTCGGACGGAATGACGTCACGAAAACGCGGCCTGGCTGCTGAGTACTGTTCAAAATGGCGGCAACGATGTTCGAATTTTGGGCTTCTTTGGAGACGAATGCGTTTTTTGGAGTAACCTTCTCCTCTAACCTGACAAATCGTGTCTCTATCAACTACAACAACTACAACAACTTTATTATAACTCGCATATTTACAATTTCTACAGAAATAGATAGACGCATTACGTTAAAATGCTTGATAATAGCAACAGCGCGAACCCGCAGGTAGCCTGGGCTAATCTAGGCGGGCCACATCTATATTTACATTAAAAATAAGATTGTTATGCAACTACTTGTAGAAAGATTTACAAAACCGTTTAATACAAGTACATTTTCATATTTTGATTGACACTAGGAGCTATGATTTACTAGAGATAAACTAAACTATGGGTTAAAATTAATCAGGAACTAAATTTAAGAACTTGAGTCAGGGTGTCGACTTCAACATAGTCATACCTATCTGAAAGAGTCTCACATAAAAATCTACGAATTGTTTTCTTAAAGATTGGTTTAGATAAATCTCTCCAGTCTGGAGAAATTTGATTCCAGAATATCGCTCCAGTTCTCGAAAAAGAGCGTTTGCCTCTATCGAGGTATCCTTACTGACTAGCTGCAAACGACCTGCATACAAATTTAATATCATACTTGAATTTTCCGGAATACTTACGTTCGCAGTATTTTCCACCATACTGCTCGGGACAGCTGCATTCACGAGAGTTAGACCCTACTAGCCTGCATGTGCCACCATTCTGACAAGGGTTGGGGTGACAAAGATTACGTTTACTTGGATCTGCGCCAAATACGTTAGACCAAATAGCATACAATTAGGAAAAACATATTTTAACAAAGATACTAACTTTATTTTACTGCGAAATTCAGTTAAATCTAATAATCTTATACCTATGGTATGGTCACCACAGTCAGGCGGTAGATAACTCGGCGGACATTTGCAGAAAGGCTTTGTTCCCACAACTATACAGGTGCCACCATTTTTGCAATATCCAGGCTTGCAAATCTTGGTAGCTGAATAGTTGTGAACAGAAAAGAAAAAAAAAGTGTATTAACATAATTCTATAAAGAACGTATCTGGCGTTTTGGAAAAGCAGGTAAGGCGTTTTAAAGAGCAGCTTAACAAAAAATAAACATGAAATAAAAACAGAACTTTGTCCAGTTACAAAATGTTTTATATTCTATCAATTTATCAAATGTTCATACTTTTTTGTGTAGTTCAGAGAGAAAACTGGGAAAAAGAACTAAAAATACGAAAATAGTAATAATTTATGAGCCTATTATGTTTTCTCTAGCACGAAGCGACTACGAGTAATTTGTCACAGCTTCTGGGTAACGCTGATCCATCGCAGGTCAGTTCATCTCAAGCATTTTCCAGGTTTCCCTAAAGGAGCGCCGGCGCGCATTAATTATTCGCATGGGGACCTTTGGGTGGGTGAAACTCAGTGAGAGGGCTGTCTGGCAATGACCTCGATCAGCGCTTGATTCTAGACAACTCAGTCGATCGAAAGTCCAGCGTACTAAACATTTTGTACCAGTGTCTTACGTTTATCTAGTTCACATACAATTATTCATGTTTTTTACGTTCCCATTAAATTAGGTTACCGAAAAATAAGGAAAAGAATGCTCATAAAGTAGAACTAGTATAAAGGTTAGAAAACTGAAGCAATTTACATACAAATTGACTTTACACCGGTACAGAGATTGGTATGCAAATGATCGATCATCATAAATGTTACTTACCATCACAGTTTTGACAAAGATCTCCTGTACATTGCTCGGGACATTGGCAGAAAAACGACAACTTATCGGGACTGGGAAAACATTTTCCGCCATTTTGGCATGGATTGCTGCCGCAAGGATTCTGTCCTGGAGAGAGTTAAAGCTGGTGACCAAAACGCAACCAAGACAGAAGCATACTGATATTTTTCTATTCTGTCATTAATTCTGTAGATCACAGAGCCATCACAAAAATATAATCTTTGTTTATAATGCTCTGAATGATTTCATCACGTATAGAGATGATTTCGCCACAACGTATCAAAATATATTTTGGGTAAACTTTTCTTTTTTCAACTTTTCTAACAGGAAGATGTTTGCTTCCATATTTTCCGGTGTTTAACGAACCAGTATTAAGGGGATCTCGTAAGCAACCATTAGTAAGAGTCCTGTCGGCGATCCCTTAATGCAGTTTTCAACAACAATAAGGTTTAAGGCTAACTAAGGATAATGCTCTAATGCATCGCCATTACATGCACATGCATAAAACGTAAACGAGTGAACGATGTTATGTTGTTATTCGAAGGTTCGTTTCCAAAGAAACTGTATGAATAACGTTGTCCGCGAGATTCATTAGAACTCTTTTATACCAAGAAATCTTTTTAACAATTGTCATATCATAGAAATAACTTCTTACTTGCTTCCTCGCAACCCTTTTCTGTCAACGTGTAGATTTTTCCATTGTAACTAGGGCAGTAGCAGGCTCCGTTTTCTTTGCATTGTTGTGAAAGAATGGGAGGAACCCAATGAGGATCACCTTTTGGACAGTCACAAGCTGAACAGGAAGGAAACAGATAAGTAAATAGAGCTCTGCCTATTGAGATGACGTTTGTGTCTGTTAAATTCTACAAATCTTGGTTCTTCTTTTTTAAATGTTGGTTCTTTATTCTCAGAAAAGAGTCAATCTGAACGTCAGAGATCAACATTTCATCATTGCTTACAATAGCACAAACAAGATTGAAGAGTGGGTGAATAAAAGGTAACGAAGTAAATCTACTCTGAAAATTAAGGCCTTGCTCACCTTTTCATCTGTAGAAGCATACATTAATTAATGTATCGGCCAAGTTGAAATGATGAAAAACGCCCATCACTTACATCGAAACAAATTCTTTCAAAATCAGTTGTAAAAGGATGCCTTTCGAAGGCGCTATTTTGTAAGGTGTTCGAAGAGGCTACCAAGGAGATCATACAGCCAAGGTAAATTGCTACATTCTTATCTTCCGTCTAGGGACTAATTTTAATCAGGTCATGACGTCTATACACTGCAAACATGCATGCGCCATGTCTAGTATTATATATTGTCAGAAGAGTGATATTCTAAATCTAAATCTAAATATAAATCTAAGTATTATTACGTCGGCAACATCCAGAGGACATTACGCCAACTCTGAAACATTAAAATGATAATAAAAACTAAAACTACAAATAAAACTAATAAAAATTGCAATTAAAAATAAACTAACAAAGTTTACTTTTAAAAGTAGAGAGATATTGACTGGTAAGTCCGGTAACACTTTCTTTCGGGAGTTTGTTCCATTCAAATGTTGTCCCAGGAAAGAAAGAAAATCTAAAAATATTTAGTTACTTACTACAAAGAGGAGGTTTGAAACTGCCTTTACAGCTGCAAGTAAAACTCTTTTTATCTTTTGACACCTGACAAGTGGCACCGTTCTGACAGGGATTAGGAACACATGGATGCGCTGTCTCTACAATAAAACATACGTCAAAATTTAACGAGTGGAAAGATGGAGGGACAGTTGTGTTTAGTGATCAAGGCTGCCGGTTGCTTACTAGAAGTCGCAAAGGCGTCACGAGGGATTTGGGTACGAATCCATTAATCCTGAAGTTTCTGGCGTTATTTAAAGTTCACGACATTTATGACTCATTTCAGACATAATAAGGTGGAGTAGGTCCCTTCTCTATCAGAGCTGGTCCAGTGGTATCACCATTCGCATGAATGACGTTATGTATTATTTTCTTGCACTAGATCCATCTCTTGGAAAGAGATACCCTTTTAGTAGAAGAAGCATAAACTCAACGACCGACATTTACTGTTTACTTACTGTTTGCACAGTCAGGTGGCAGAAAATTATCTGGGCAGATGCAGTGATGTTTATCGACGCCGTCTTTAACGCAGATTCCACTATTCTTACAAGGATTAGGGGTACATACATCTACAGCTGTGTCAAAGAGCGTAAGAAACAATTATTAAGAGGAAATTACAGGAGAGTAGAAAAGAGAGTGGAAAAAGAGATGAGGGAAACGAAAAGAAAAGAAAACAAGAGAAATGTCAAGTCAGCACGGTCCTTCTTCTTAAGTGGCGACTTCAGAAGCTGATACTGGGCAACCATTTTGCCAATGCGGCTGAGTGTTAGCTCAGAGTCACGGGTTGCTGTGTCGATAATCGGCCTGTCATGAACGTACGGGATTCTTACATAGTAGTAGTAGTAGTAGTCGTCGTCGTCGTCGTCGTCGTCGTCGTCGTAGTAGTAGTAGTAGTAGTAGCAGCAGCAGTAGTAGTAGTAGTTGGACTTTATTTAAGTGTCGAGGTGTTTAGCTTTTGACAAACTAATTAGGGACACCAGTAAAATATTAAGTGGATACATTAAAACTAGGACATTTACACACACACAAGTAGAAAAATCTAAAAGGCAAAATATTCTAGCTAATTATACACGTGTATGCTAATTCAGGACACTAACAGAATCTTAAGTGGATACAATAGTGCTACTATATATCAGGAGTGAAAATCAGGGACGGAGACCGTAAGTCTTGGGATCCGCGCGCACCTATGATGTGGGACAATTTTGCTATTTTTAGAACAAATTGCGCCATCTTGACGACATTTATCTGCGCAGATCCACGCACATGTCGTGGGTTCTCGCGTGGATGTTGTCACATTGTGTGATCAAATGGTGAGAGTTGCGAGATTCTCTTGCGGATTTTTCACAACGATGGCGGGGAATAAGGCAGAAACTACGAACCAAGGCGCTTATATTTATGCTCTGAGCTAATGGAAAAAGTGAGTTTATCAGGGTCGAAAACAACACTGAATAATAATAAGATCTGCTCGCGCTAGTTGTAAGCTTACGCGTACGCTTTTGCGTTAGTTCTGACTTAAAAATATAGCAAGAAAACTCTCCACTCTGGCATCGAGTTAATTTGTGAGTTTCTCAAACAATGCTTAATCATAACCAAAACCTGTTTTTGATGTTTCTTATTGTTTCTGCTTGTTTGGCGAGTTTGCAAAAGTTTTTGAAAGGAAAGTCTGACGCGTATAGGTAGCTCATTTGCTTGTGCAGCGAGTCTACTTTCAAGTCTGAGTCGGTGTTTTTAATTGTTAACAAATCTTGACAATGATTTCTTTCGTTATCTTTTGTGCTGAGATGCTGCAACAATTTTCACCAACGACAAAAGGCTACTAACATCATGTCTGTTTCTTCAACACAGTGAAGTTTTTACACTGCGAAAATAAAATAGACAAGGAGTTTTGATAACTCGACCAGCAAAATCGAAATCGTTATTCGAAGTTAATTGTTGATTAAAGAAAGCGTCATCGTAACTTTGCAGAGTATTTCTGCTGTATTCACATATTTTCAGCTAAGCTTTTATGTTCTCAAACATTTGTCAACCTTAACTGATATGTAAAAACTATAGAGATACTGTGATTGTTTGAGTTCGATGTACGTTTCCACGGGAAAGTGCCCAAGTCCAATTTCTCATGTTTACTGACTGTACAAAACACGCAACGGCGGGCGCTCTTGTTCATCGACAATAGACAATTTATTGGATTTTTACACAAACAAAACTGAGCAGTATCTAGAGACGTAAACTTATTGGGCCTCGATGAAACATTAAGTGTTGCTTTCGGGCGAAATTCAAACTTACAAATTTGTTTTACTTTTTGGTCGCGATAGACTGGCGAAATCCCCGCAAGCGTCTGGTAAGAGGAGGGAAACTTTGAAGTTATAAAACACCGCTATATCCAAACATATCCAACTAGGTTTTCGATGTATTATGAACAAGCTGTTAATCTTCATTATATGTGAAATTTGGGCCCCGTTTACACGGGTCCGGACACATTTTGCACGGACAAAAACTTGCACGGTTGCACCATGCATTTACACAGGACCGGCGGAATTGGACAGACATAAACGTATTGAGTTGTGGGTCAAAAGTATCAAAAATTACGGCAATTTCTGACGGCATTTTCCCCGCGCTACATCCGCAAAAATCCACGCAGCAAGTATGCGCGTGTACCGCACGCGATAGCGCAATTTGTTCTTAAAATAGAAAAATTGTTCCATATTTTAGGGACAGCACCAATGCTAGAAATGGCGCGCCCTTTATACGGTCTCCGTCCCGATAATGGCTCCTGCTACTATTAGGTGTATCAAATTCAAACATGGCCCCGAGGGTTAGAGGAATAGGTCAAAAGAAATTACATTATAGTTAAGTTTGAGGCAATTTCTTTTGTTTTAGTCCCCTATGCCTCAGCGCCACTTTAGGTATCGAAGTTGGCCTATTAAGACTATTAAGTTGATTGTCTTATGTCAGCCTTTTTTTTATTGTGAGGGCTACTTGATTGATGAATGCCAAGTAATGAGCCAAGTAATTTTAAATAGGTAGCAGGCTTTTTCACTCTAATGAATTCTTTATTTCTGTTATGTTGACCATGAGCTGAGAAGCTAAAATTGTTTTGAAAGCTAGTGAAAAGATAAAACCTATAAGGTGAGATTAGAAGATGAGAAAAAGTGACATTTCCAGTACAATCGCTTGCATGCATGAGCCTATACTTTCTGCAACTTAATGCTGTTAAAAACTTGCAAACTTGACTTAATAAAAATCAATTGACGACCTTACCAATGTTGTGGAACTAATTTGAAATACTCATCTCATTCTATTATGAAACGTAAGCTAAATTCCGGGACCAACAGGAAAAATAAATTACAGACTGGATAAACCGTTTTAGCATGGATTCCATTGGACTCGAATAAATTCGATTAGCGAAAGGTCGATTTCTTTCGATAAAAATTGCCTGCAATATTTATGTGCACTTACTTTTGACCAACTGGACTCCATTAGCTTCGGTAGCCGCTGGGTATACCGTTAAGATATTTGACCTTTTCAATTTGAATCTTCGGTGGCAGTTACATAATATATTTTTCCGCGTCGCTGATCACAAGAGAATCTTGACATGTGTGTTTTTCTTTTCGATACAAGGACCGAAGGGCATGCCAAATAGACATTAATTAAGAACTTTGCGAAGGGGTTAGCGTGTTTGTGTTTCTAAGAGCATAGCTTCTTTGCATGTTTACTTTGCCGGCTGGCAGAAGCGGGATAAATTTGAAAAATGATAAACAGTCGAGCCGAAGAAACGGTCAGTCTGAATAGTCCAATAAGCGAATTGATTACAAATTATCGTTAATGAACCGAGGTGTCCTATTGAGAAGGCGCCGTTTCATAAACTGGACACATAGATAACGAATTATTTGAAAGCGGAGCCAGTTGTCGAAGCAACTTTGCAAACTTCGTTCCGTTAAAATGCGTCAAGTGACGTTTGTAGTTGTTTTTGTCCTCCTGGGTTTATGTGTAGCAAGGCCCGGGAATATTGGAGCAGAAATCGACGAATTATATTCAGGTATGTTTCGATATGTTTACAAGACCTTGGCAGTAAGACATGATAAGTGAAATATTGTAAAAATGAGAAGAATTGACTGTTTGCTTTCGTCCACAATGTAACTTTTATGCTCTACTTGTATATAGGCAAAAATGAACGGTGCGCATTTGAGCCTCTTGACAGCCATATCAATTTTATATGCTTACAAGGCGCTCATGCCGACGCAGATTAGTTCCTCTTGAAGGCGCAAAGGCTACCAGACTGACCCTCGCACTATTCCTCTTAGTCTGATCTTCTCGCTAGAGAAAAACATTTCCCATACGTAGATGATGGAACTGAGGAGATAGACGATGAATTCGGCAGAACGGCAAAAAATCACTTTATATTTAACATATGTGCACTAAAAATAAAAATACTGACTGTAGTTCGTCTTTCTGTTAAATGGATTTGAACCGATATTGACAAGCTCGGAAAATTAGACTAGAATTACACGAGTGTCAGTTCTGCAAAGAGCTGACACTCTGAGCTAACTCAGAACAGACAACGTGCTTGTAGAATACGTCTCTAACGAGCGCATTTTGATATTCTTTCCATACAAATGCTATAGCATGCTATAGGCGAGCTTTATATTTTGGGTTCACTCGCCAGCATGTTTTGAAACCAAACTCCAATGCCCGGAGGTGATGCGTACATGCAACGGTACGCGGGTAATCCAGCTTTTTTATAATCATTCATAATCAGAGATTAAAACTTGTTTTGCTATGTCAAATACAACTGCTGTCAAATTCATTTTTACACAAGTCTAATCAAAATTCTGCAATGAATATTGATATAACCGAATGTATGAAATATTTTAAAAAGGTAAAACAGATTACATAAAAGAGTGAATAACAAGCCTGACAGTAGGTTTCTCTTGTAACTGAAACGCCTCCAGGAATTAGGAAAAAAAATGTCTAGCAGATATTTTTTAATGACCTTTGAAATGATCTTGAAATAATTTAATGGAAAATACATGTTTAAATAACAACTTCCTACGCAAAAATGGTAACATATACACTTCATACTGACTGCATCCAAAGCTGAGGTTTTCAACTTAAAGTTTAGAAGACGAGAAACAACGACAAGTGGCCATATTCCCCCTGTTATTAACAGACGTTTATTGCCGTCAATGTTTTAGGCTGGCGATGCATTGTGCTGTGTTTCATTACTTTTATTGTTAAGACTTTGTGGGAACAAACGTCCATCGCGCAATAAAGATATGCGCTTGATTGATTTTGAGGATAAATATTTATTTAAGTTAATTTTGAACGTCTCAGTTCGTCACACGTCAAGTGGTAAATGACTCAGTTCGAATGCTGCACTTGTACCTCCGAATTCCCCATTTTTACCAAATTACATTTATTGGTTCTCAAAAAGAAAACTGAGCTACAGCTCTAGAATTAAGAGAGACAAGATTAATGATTTAGGACTTACCGAACTTATGAGCTATTACTTTGGTACATGTAAATGCTAACTGAGATGTCGAATAAACGTTCCCCGAATTAGAACGAACAGTCCGGTCCCGAAGCGAAGTCAGAGTGGATAATAATATAAGAAATGAATGAAACTGCCCACCTTCAGCTTCATTCTGGTGCTAGTGCTCGTATAACGGCATGCACTAAATTCGTGGATATTTTTTTTACCAATTTCTGTCTAAAAAGAGCTGAGTACCATTCATTTGGCTTTCGTTTCAGCGGCTGCATTGATTCTATGCAAGAATTGATCCGCGGTGCACATTCAACTCTTTTACCGGTTGCCTCTGTATGACGGTTAAAAAGTACTTCAAGAGAATAATTTATACATGTGACATAATTATGGTAATTATGATATTAGGAGGCAATCTCTCTGTTTGCCGATTGTAGCAAATGCAGCACCCCTAACTACCATTCGCTTGCGTCCTTCAATTTGCCAGTCTTATTTTGTAGTACAGTACAGTTCTTAGAAGCACTTGACGGTTAATTATCATGTTCTAATTTGAAACTTGCAATCAGCGACCTGAATTGATATGTATTGGTTACTGTGTTGATGTCTAGTTCGTTTAATGTGTGTTTTTTTCGTTCCATTCCCCTTCAGAAATTGGCTCTCTGTCCAACGATGACGATGCGAAATCTAGCCAAGAAAAACTTAACGGTATGAGAAGTTAATCATAAGGCGATAATGAATAATTTTATTAGTTTTCTTCTCCTATATTCTTCTCTTTTTTCATACCTTTTTATTATCCCCACTGAATCTGGATCCTAATAGTATCGCACTTCAGAAAAAAGGCAAAAAATACAAAGCAAAACAACAACAACAAAGCTTTCAGATGTGCGGCGCACAACGCCTACCCCACGTATCTAATTATTATAAGAAAACAGTCCTAAGAAAATACGCGCGCCATTTATATTTGTGTTTCTAATAACTCGATAGAAACACAGAATTAGCACGAGTTATTGACGTAATGATGACGCGAGCAACGAGAATTTACATTTTGATAATCAAAGATAACAAGTTGTTTTCCTTTTTTTCGTCGCTGTGTTTTCTAAAAGAAAAAGAAAACATTTTCTCCGTGTTTCTATCGAGTTTTACATAATAACCCAAGTTATTCTCGCATTTTGAATGGATTTCGCCTATGATTTATTAGAGGACAGACGCACGATTGACGTCATCATTTCAAAGTTTTTCCCTCAGTCTTTAAAATGGCTGAAAGTTTTGAGAATTTAGATACTGTTTCACGTGACTAGGGAAAGGTAGGGTACAAAAAAGTCTTATTGAGGCATTGAACAGGTACGAGAGCCTGGAAGAAGAAAGAAAAACAAGCCGTTTCTTTTCTAGAAAATGACTCAGAAAAAATACTCGAGCAGTCACAGTCGGCAGTCGAGCGAGACCAAACCAAACACAAAAATTGGTCCTGAAATTACTTTAGGTAAGAAACCATTGCTTTGTCACGAATTTAACAAAACCAATAAGCAAAATGTTTATGTCAGTAATTTACTTAACAGATTCAACTTTTTTTCAGTCTCAAAATGATTGTTGACACAGTTTGATTCCAGGAATTAAACATCAAAACATCATCAGTTAAATAAACACATATTCAAGCGTTTAGTCAGGTTAACCTTCTTTTCCGACGCGAATGTTCCAGTCCGTTTCAGGGCACACTATCGCCTCGTGTGCCACGTATTTGTTCTTACCGCATTTTGACGTGTCTGTGATCTATTACTGAACAGACGCACGGCAACACGGAATCTATTTGTTAAATAGAAACACTCGTCAAAGTTTCAATTGGGAGAACTCGAAAAAGCTGTGGAAACATTCGCCTGCGGCTCGTGTTCCCACAGCATTTCTCGTTCTCCCAAACTTTCACTCGTGTTTCTATAATTCGACAGGAACACGGTACATGTTTTCTATTTCTTAAACATTATCTTTGTTACAGACTGGCTTGAAGAAATGGATGATGATGATCGAATGGAATTTGAAGGTAAAATTTCACTCGTTAGTTGCTAATTTTCCATATTAGTGAGAACTTGTTAAGAGGATAAACGACCCATTCCTGATTGCAGCCTGTTCCCAGGCGTATCTACTATTTAATGGATTCTCGTTATTGAGCACTGACGGTGTTTTGTCTTTCGTTTCTGTACATGTATGTATGTATGTATGTATGTATGTATGTATGTATGTATGTATGTATGTATGTATGTATGTAAGTAGTACGGTTGTTAGTAATAAGTTTACTTAGTAATTGTTAATCAGCTTGTACTCATGCCCAGTTTTTAGTATTAAGTAATTAATTTAGTGTTAGTTTTCCATATAATGTTATTTTTGTGTGGCAGTAATGAGTGTAAATTATAAAAAAGATTGCAATTTGTTATAAGAGCAACATAATGGCTATCTTAAGTGCTGATCACCAGAACATGACGTCATGTTTCTTCTAGTCAACGTAGCATATAAACAATTACGTAGCAACGTTTTGTCTTGCTTATCGAGTAACATATATAGACGCTATCTGTTCAAAAATTGGCTCTCTTTCTAACAGAAATACGTGTGTCAAAAGGTATTCGTTTGGGAGAACGGGAAACAAATAAGCTGCACGTGAGAACTTTCACCGCTACTCTGAATTTTCACGACTTTCCTCGTGTTTCCATAACTCTGTGGAGATTTGGAAAGTCTCTCATGAAATCATGTGTCTACAAAGTTGTCTAAAATCGTTTTCAATTGAATCGAAGAAAAAAAAAAAAATTCTTCTTACTTGTACAAAGAGGCGGAAAATATCCTTTCGGGCACGTACAATCAAAGCTTTCATCAGGTCCCTTACTGCACGTTCCATTGTTGCGACATGGATTTGGAATACATGGATTCTTATTGGCTGCAAGTGAACAAAACGCGCGATTACAGGGACAGCGATCAATAAGTGTACTATTGTTATTATTATTATTATTATTATTATTATTATTATTATTACTATCGTCCTCACGTAATGTTTGCTTAGAGTCTTTAGGGCCGAGACCAGACCATGGTCCTGGGGAACTAGGGGCTAGCCAGTTTTTAGCTTGATAGCACCCTCCTCAAAATGTGTGCTGTACCTAGCAAGGTTATCTTTTGTAGTTATTATTATTATTATTATTATTATTATTATTATTATTATTATTATTATTATTATTTTAACTGAGGGTGCTCTCCAGTCCACCAAAAATTCTGATTTGAATTTCCGGGAACTTTCGGCCAGTGGCGACTGAAAGAGCATTTTTCGGAATTTCCGAGTACCCAAATTTTCTAAAATTGCTACCGGAACTTCGGATTAATTTGACTTTACTCCAAGAATTTCTGGAATTTTCTCTCCTTTTTCATTTAAACATATTTATACTTGTTCGCCCCAAGTGTTCAAAGGGCTTATCTAATGGTTCGTATTTCGGAAACAACCGATTTTCCAATAAACTGTCTGGGAAAGTTCTGCGCGTCATGAACTTAATGGAAAGCACCTAGACTCTTTTCCTCACCAATACTTCCATGTTTGGGAAAAGGTTTCTGTTCGTTCTCAAGGACATCTTTAGATGTTTATTTTGGAAGAAAAGGGATTTGATGAATGTAAACTAAAATAATTATAGACCGCCTAC
>NC_138152.1:17336971-17389471 GCF_964199315.1 Orbicella franksi | reverse complement strand
TTTGTTACACAAGGATTGGGAACTGTTGAGAAAAGTGTATCACTGTTAGGCATGGAACGAACTAATCAAGGTATCAAGCGATGTGTCAAATTCAATGGACGCGTATGAAAAAGACAACAATTTCCACTGTGATCATGCTGAGGACGAAACAACACGACCACAATATCATGGAGATAGTTCATATTACAGATATTAAACTTGCCATAACAATACTTGATTTTCTTAGTCTATACTAATGTACTAAGAGCTTGAAAAGCACAACAATACACTGAAGAACTGAACTGATCAAGCAAAACTGCGTAACTGCAGCTAGGTGCGGGGAATCATAAGATGAATACAAAAGATGCAAACGGTCCACTTATGCCACTTTTTAATCACCTGTTCTTTTCTATGTTTAAATTTGTGTTTGGGCAGTAATCAGTCTAGATAAATCTGTCTTCATTAAGCTTTCATGGGGTTGACAGTCATTGATTTGCCAGGCAGCTTGTAAGGAAGAATATAGAATGTAGAACATTCAGTTAACTGGATGTGTAGCAATCTGTTCGCCATGCATGTGACATGCACATCGCCCAAACAAAGTCAATAAAATAGCTTACTTTCACAATTCTCTCCTTTATAAAGGAAGGAGCAAATGCATCGATAAGTCCAGGAAAATCCTGCTCTCCTCGGAACACACCTGCCGTCATTTAGACAAGGGTTGGAATCACATACATGCACTGAAAGAAGAAAGAATCACGCAGTAAAACACAGTTGATATTCAATATGTTTAATTTGTTTTACGTGTGCTAGCCACCAAACTTCTCTAAAGGGTAGTAAATATTATTACTTTCACAGTATGGAGGACTACATCAGTAAATAAACTTACCTGTATAGTATGTGCACGTGACTAAAAATACTGCTTCCCGTTTTGCGATCGGTGTAAGGTTTTGTTTTTTTCTTTTTTGAATTTGTCCACCATAATCAGAGTTGCAATCTTAGGCCCGGTTCAAACGTTGAACTTCACATGGCCGAACGTAATACCAATTTGGGTCGACCTAAATAACTAAGTTCGCAGTCGATTCAAACGTCAAACCTAATTTAGTCGAACTTAATTGCAGAAATAAAAGAGACACTATTGCAAACGGCGGTTATTGCTGACCAAAATGGCAGAAAAATATTCTGGAAAGACAAATTGTGGAAATGAAGACCTTGCTTGCTTTTCCTGCAAGTGCGATCAAGGAGTCGAAGAAGGCGACTCCGGATGTAGTTAGCATTAAACAACCGAAGATGATTTTTGAATTTGGTTTGCCTGATATTATTGCTTATTCCCAAAGGAACATCACAGTTCCTCGTCCAGTTCGTTCCTGTCGTCGGTTTCTTCAAGATTCATTTATTTTGTCATTTTCTCTCAAAAACATGAATCGCAGTACGTCACCGAACTGCCTGCTTTCCAACCCGCTACACTCTCATTTTTTTCCAATACGGAACACCGCATACAGAAGTGGTTTATGCACATCAAGCAAGTATATTTCGTGCTTTCGAAGCAGGAGGAACACATATCCTCTCGCTCTTCCCGCTCTTCTCGCCATTCTGTTCCAAAAGATCAAAACAAGCTGTGTGCGCATGACAAAAATAGGAAACGTGCAGAACTCTGGGTAAAAATTGATTTATTTAATGTAGTTTGTAATGTATGCATTAGGTTCGGTACAATAAAAGTTCGACGTTTGAATCGGAGTCGCTCCGTAGTCGAACTGACCGATTGGCCACGTCGAACTTAATTCTCGGGTCGACCCAAATAACATCTGTAGAACTTAATTGATTCAAACGTCGATCTCGTTGTGTACTTAATTGGGGCTATTAGGTTCGGCTCCAGTTCGACGTTTGAACCGGGCCTTAAGATTCGTTATGGAGGACCACGTCAGTGAATAAGCTTACCGTTACAGTATGGAGGGCTACATCATTAAATAAGCTTACCGTTACAAAATGGAGGGCTACATCAGAAAATAAGCTTACCGTTACAGAATGGAGGGCTACATCGGTAAATAAGCTTACCGTTACAGTTTGGAGGGCTATATCAGTAAATGAGCTTACCGTTACAGTATGGAGGGCTATATCAGTAAATAAGCTTTCCGTTACAGTATGGAGGGCTACATGGGTAAATAAGCTTACCGTTACAGTATGGAGGGCTACATCGGTAAATAAGCTTACCGTTACAGTATGGAGGGCTACATTGGTAAATAAGCTTACCGTTACAGTATACGTATGGAGCGCTATATCAGTAAATAAACTTACCGTTACAGTATGGAGGGCTATATCAGTAAATAAACTTACCGTTACAGTACGGAGGGCTGTATCCTCGTGGACAGACACAAGGGAATCTTGAGTCGTCTTCAACACATTCACCGCCATTTTTACAGGGGTTGGAGAAACATGCTCTTCTTTCTGAATAGAACAAGATCGTGGACAGAATTATCACGAAAACAATCTTTAATTATTGATGGTTGATTTAGATAGACTCATTAAGGACTGCAATGGATTCATTTACTTAGGGAGTGACCGATTTTTTTCATTCTTTTACCCCGTCAAATCTTTCGGTGATGGCAAATATCGAGAAAGAAGAGGCGATAAAACGATTAAGGATAACAAGTACTCTTAGACAAAGCTAAAACACTTTGTTTATCTCACTTTCACACACTTTTCCTTTGAATTCTTCCCTGCAAATACATTCGTGGAAGCCGTGTCTCTGTTGGCACGAGCCGCCATGCTGACAAGGGTTTGGGTCACAATAATCCAGGTCTATAGCAGTAAGATAAGGAAATAACATTATTATTATTATACTAGCTGTGTCACCGCGCTGGCGCCATTTATCGACACTGGTGAAGTCAGACCCTTCACATTAATATTTTACCATGCACTGGTACAGTAAATTAAAATCGGAAATCAAAGATTGCACAATAACTAAACTAATAAACTAGTTTGGTGGCCTTCGAACGAATGAAAAACTCAGTGACAACAACGAAACGTAAAATGCAGTTCTGTGGTTATCTTATGAATAAACTGCTCCGTTTCAATCTTCATTTTTAGGACTTAGTTACTTGCCAGTGCTGTCTGGGATTGTATTAAACTGCTGATTATGTGCAATTATGGAATGGCATGCGAGGATTTTCCTTTATCACTGACCTTCGCAGTGTTTGCCTATGAATCCAGGTCTACAATAACACTTGTAATTATTTTCAGTCTCCACGCATTCTCCATCATTCTTGCAGGGGCTTGGTTTGCAAGCGTTCTTTTCTAAAATGAAGGTAATCAAAAAATGCAACGCTTAGAAACGAGTTCAGCTGTGAACTTTATAGGTTATTACTTGACAAATAATAGAGGAGTGGAGGAGAAAGGGGAAAGCAAAAGCTTAATTATATTAACTTTACCCTCCTTAAAGTTTGCCCACTGTGATACATTCGTTTTACTTATCGAAAACAAGGTTAAGTTGGTATAGTGTATTTATACCTTGGCGCAAATGTAAAAACATTAAAGTGCTAATTTTGGAAAAGCGTTAACTAATCAGCTTAAACAACATGCCATTACATTTAAGAGATTCCAAACATACTTTAATTAAAGTAAATTTACACGTGTAAAGTATATTATTTGCTTTACCTTCACAGTTGTAACCCATGTATCCAGGTTTGCATTGGCACTGGTAATTGTTTTCTATTTCCTCGCAAGTTCCTCCATTTTCGCATGGGCTTGATGTACAGTACAACTTGGCTGTAAACACAATTACAATTTGAAATGTGACAGAGCATAATTGATCAACATCTCTATATAGTTACCTTATTACATGAAATTTTCGTGACACGTTAATTTCGCGGTTTTGAGGTTCGCATATTTCGCGACACCTTAATTTCGCGATTTTGCATAAAATTTGCATTTTGCTCACTTTAATTTCGCGTTTTTGAGTGAGGCACACTATATTTCTTTGTCAATGTTATTTATGATGTCCCTGAATTTGATCAAACAACTTAATCAACAACGTCCAAATAAACAGAAGCGCAACTGATTATGTAAACAGTAACAAGAAAGATGTTCTCACAGTGTCTACAAGGCAATTGAAAGGTTTAAGCAACTAATGGAACAGCACTACAAGGAGCCAGTAAATGGACAGTTTGAGGATTGTACAAAAGAAGTGCTACCTGGAGTGGAGACGGAAAGCAGTAGTGATGAAGAGGACCAGAACATTACCACAGAATAGTTCAAATGATTGTTATAAACGTGTGTAATGGTAATAAAGTCGCTTTTTAAATTATTGACGTAATGTGAGTCACTTAATTTTCGCATCATGTTAATTTCGCGACATTTAATTTTCGCGTCACTTTAATTTCGCGTCACTTAAATTTCGCGATTTTTTTTAAATCGCGAAATTCGCGAAATTAACGTGTCGCGAAAATTTCATGTAATAAGGTAATTAAGCAATTATTGCATGACAGCAATAACCTAAAATGGCAGTCACCTTCCTGGTTCTTAACACTGACCTTTCATGCTAGCCAGCCTAATGCTGCAGAAGAATAATTTTACGTATACCTTGTCGTGAAAGTTTTGGAATCAACACTTTTTTCTCCTGCTTCATTATCGCTTAGACGCTAAAAGATGATCCAAAGCAACGTAACAATAATTAAGTGCAATGCACGCTAATGTAACTGATGTCGTGTCATGCGATTTCAAAACATGTTAATCATGCAACAATGCAATGTCACGTCATGTCATGTCATGTAATCTAATGTACTTGTGTACTGTGGAAACTCCCAGGGTTGCAATTTAATTTTCTAGTTTTTTGCTAAATGTTTTCAGAGAGGAAATACATTGCATGTTCCATACCATCACAAAACCTTCCATGGTAATCTCTTGAACACAGGCAATGATACCCAAATTGACTGGATACTACGATGCCGCCATTTCTGCATGGATTACCTAAAACCAACAAAAAGTTCTCACTGCAAACATCATAGTCACCTTGGCAACTGTTGAAGCTAATACATGTGTAATGGTATTTGGAATAACCATTTCTTGAGTAAACGCGGACACGTCTTATACAATGCCCATGTTTTGAAAGCTTTAAATTGAGAAAAATAAAGATTATTTTGTCTCGTACTCTTCCTTTTTGAGACTAAACATATTTCTTAGGATTGTTACTATTGGTTCGGATCATTTTCCATTTTATCCTGTCACAATATTCCTCTTACCGTTTACGCTTTAGATTCAAAGCAGCTGAATAAATTAACTCGTTCGAATACTCATCATGGCAAGTGCTAAACATAACCGGCCCCGGCTATTATAGGATACTTCTAAAAGATGTATTGATAAAAAGTTATACGAACCTGGGTTGAAGACATCCACATGAGTCACCGTGTAATCAGCTGTAGGTTTATAAGGTACGTAATACGGTTCAGGAACGTTTTCGTATTTTCGCACACGAATGGCCACTGGTACTTTTCTATAATGATGCACTTGAATCGGATTTGGAATAATCTCCACGGGTCCCATGTAAGGGTTCCAAGGGACATGGTGTAACGGATGAAAAGGATACGGACGAGGAAATCTCAACGCGTTACCAGCATTTGGATCTAAAATGACTTGTCTGTAGGATGGTGCCTCTTCCGTGTCCTTATCATCAAATTCATCTGTGGCTTGATTGTCGTAGGTCTCTAAGTTTGAATCATCGCTATCATCCACATTGTGTGATTGTGTCTGTCGCTTTGTCGGAATATCTTTTAAACTTATAACGCTGTTTTTATGTATCCAAGGTGCGGAGTTGTTCAGTTTAAGCAATTGATGATTCTTTGGCACTTTGGTGTTTTTCGATGTGATTCTTAATCCAGTGCCCGTCACGGTGCGGCACCCGCAAATCATAATAATCAAAACATGTAAATATTGTAGCCACAACATGCTTAAAAACAAATATGTTTCACGTGAAATTCAACATTGTGAAATTTGTGGCTTGCAAGTGATCGTAAATGTAAATAGCATCTTCACACTCTTTCAAGAGGAAAATAGGTTTGTGGTATATATTATTTATTTGTGGTCTGGTTTCCCTAAAAGGTGTTTTAATATCCTATACCTGACATTACAGGGATCGTAAAGTTAAAGCACAGGTATCTTACACAGCGGGTTAGGGTAAGATGAACAAAGAAGAAGCGTCATTGTTTCTTTGAGCACCTTGTATTAACTTGATTTAAAGTCGTTCACGGCGTTTTTTCGTCTTACGATACGTTAAATAAACGTTTACTCACAAGTAAGCACCTACGATGAAGTTTAACTTTAAGAACGTGGTCTGTACTTTCTTCCCACCTGCTTCTTGTCAAAAACCGATAAAAAATGAAAAGTCACCAGATGAGAATTTAACTATACTTGAGAGATAACGGAGTAGTAAAATGTTTAATTCCCTGACCGACCCGGTGAATAAGTTTATCAATCTACATGTAGACTTATTAAACATGTTGTTATTGTTATTATTATTCTCATTTATAATCTTCTTATTATTATTTTCATCATCATTATTGTTGTTGTTATTATTATTATTATTATTATTATCATTATTATTACACGGAACAAGTGTCATCATGTAAGGTTGAAAATAGCTCGGCAGTTTCTGAATTTTTCTAAATCCCTACCACTCCCCCCTTTCCTTTTCGATTGAAACAAAAACAATATATATTGACACGTTTCTCAGTTGAAGAGAGTTAATTTGCGTAGGTCATAGATATAACTCCGAACTCTTGCACACAGATTGCCTAAGAACCAATACATAATTTACACTTCAGATAAAATAAAATAAATATAATAAAATAAGGGCTTATCGGTTTGTTCTTATTTGTGTTTTGCTGGTTATACGCCGTTTCTGCGGACCCAGCGGACTTTGGCGTGAATACTTTCCAAATTTGCCATTCCCATTGGTCGAAACGTTTCTTAAAATGCTGGAACATCATGACTTTCTCATTGGCGAACAGATCACATTTGCTGGGCCAAAAGATTGTTTATAAATATCAGTTCATTAATATGTTTCAACTGAACATCAAGTACCTTTGGGCTTTTGCCCCTAACCAGTTAGCTGCACTCGATCTTCTTAAATTGTGGCATTCTGTGTTCAGGTCCCAAATAAACAAGCTCACATAATGCAGCTTAAGTTAATGATTAGATTATTGTTAGGTGCAGGATCGATGTAGGAGGATATCGAGTAAATGTACTTATATTATAAGAAGTATTAAAGATCGAATCCAAAGAAGCAGCTTTGCAAATATTATATACATGCATTTTCTATTCCTTTGCCTCCTATTATTCTGTGGAAGAGCCGGGCTCCAGAATCTGTAATCAAAAGAATGAGTGGTCAAATAAATACTAGCTTTAGCTCCCGTCCACAGGTATCCGGATATTTTTGATTTCGCAACTTTTTCTTTCCGGATACGGCCTCCGTCCACACGCATCCGGCGAATTCGGCAGCGAATCCGGATATTTTTGAATCCGCTCTCCCAAGTGGAAAAAAATAAATCCGCACCAAATCCGATGACTGGTGAATCCAGATATTTTTGAATCCGATGACGTAGAAAAATCGTGTCCTACCGAACAATAAACTAATATGGCGGCACAACATGTAGGCCTTGTTTCTCTAGAGCGAATCCGGATACCATCGAATGCGTGTGGACAGGCGAATTCGACTGGAATACGCTACGCGTGGATGGGCAAATTTTTGAATCCGGAAAGAAAAAGTTGCGGTTTCAAAAATATCCGGATACGCGTGGACCGGACCTTAATTTAGGAATATTTTGTTCTCTTAACCCTTTGTTCATCGAGGGCAATGATGGACTGCGACGAAAAGGAAGACGTACCCCTTTGTTATGTCATGCTTCAATTTACAATAGTTGTTTTCTTCATTGCAGGACGGACTCAAGCCGACATAAATTTAGTCAATGATCCTGAGATAAAAGAAATAGCTGAGAAAGGTTAGTTCAATTAAATTGTCAGTCATATTAATTGTGATGTTGGCACATATTTTCTGAATGAAATCTCCCAATCTCTCAGTATTTTTTTATACCTTTCTGATTACAAACGTCATAGTGCGACTGGCAAATTTATCCCTAATTTTAAAATAAATTCCACAGCAGTGCAAATTAATGCGCGCACATTTTTAGTGAAAGGTCGATCAGTTATGTTTCACATGAAAGCTCGAGCAACATCGACACTTTACTCCCACAGCGCCCCTCTCCACCCAGATGTATAAATAGACACGGCAAATTTAACGCTTGGGGAGGGGCGGGGAAACTCTGTGGGGAGCAGGGATACTCCGAATCGTTACCGCTACGGAAACCGCGATAACCTCCGGCGGTGTGGACCACTTGGTCCCACGGACACTTAGATGAAATCAAAAATTTTTTTTTTCAACTTTGTCCTTTAATCGATAAACCTGACTAGCCAGTCTTTGGTGCTTGGATATTTTCTTCTCTTAGTTCCTATTCCGTATTAAACTTTGCGCGAAGTGCCTCTTCGACTCCCGAAATTTGTTTTAAGCTTCTGGTGGTAGAACGTAGTATACCCGCCGCCTCCCCCCTCTTTCTCCTGAGAAAAACCTCTTTCAACAGATAGCTAAATACAGTTAGGCGACAATCCCGTAGTGTTAAATCTAATACCTGTTGTTAAATTGACGAGATAATCGTTCATTTATTATCCATGCCGATAGATTATGACAATGCGATGGGACGGATAATTGCCGTTAATCTTGCACACTGGCGAAAGGATCAACAGAAGAGAACGAAACAGTCACAGAACAAACGAGAATATCAAGAAAATGTCCAGGAAATAATTGAAACAACTAATGAAGGTGCAGTAGAGAGATACTGTTTTTGTTGCATGTTTTGTGGTGTTGTTTTAAATAAAGCTCTTTCTTTCAAGACCCAACATTTTGTCAGAAGGCGTTCTTTTAAAAAGATCACAGACAGATGCAATCTCCTGATCTCCTGAAATAATCAACATTTGCAGACTTCACGGTGACCCAACATACCAATTATTACTATTTCTATCACTATCACTATCACCATCACCATCACTATCACTATCACTATCACTATCCCTGTCACTGTCTCTGCTCCTGTCACTGTTACTGTCACTGTCACTGTTACTGTTACTGTTTCTGTTTCTGTTACTGTTACTGTCACTGTCACTGTCACTGTCACTGTCACTGTTACTGTTACTGTCACTGTTACTCTTACTGTCACTGTTACTGTCACTGTTACTGTCTCTATCACTGTTACTGTTACTGTTTCTGTTACTGTCACTGTCACTGTCACTGTCACTGTTACTGTCACTGTTACTGTTACTGTCACTGTTCCTGTTCCTGTTACTGTTTCTGTTACTGTCACTGTCACTGTCACTGTCACTGTCACTGTTACTGTCACTGTTACTGTCACTGTTCCTGTTCCTGTTACTGTTTCTGTTACTGTCACTGTTCCTGTTCCTGTTACTGTTTCTGTCACTGTCACTGTCACTGTCACTGTCACTGTTACTGTTACTGTTTCTGTTACTGTCATTCTTACTGTTACTGTCACTGTTACTGTTACTGTTTCTATTACTGTCATTCTTACTGTTACTGTCACTGTCACTGTTACTGTTACTGTTTCTGTTACTGTTACTGTTACTATCACTGTTACTGTCACTGTTACTTTCACTGTCACTGTCACTGTTACTGTAACTGTTACTGTTACCGTCACTGTTCCTGTTACCGTCACTGTTACTGTTACTGTTACTGTCACTGTCACTGTTACTGTAACTGTTACTGTCACTGTTACTGTTACTGTCACTGTTACTGTTACTGTTACTGTCACTGTTACTGTTACTGTTTCTGTTACTGTTACTGTTACTGTCACTGTTACTGTTACTGTTACTGTTACTGTCACTGTTACTGTCACTGTTACTGTTACTGTTACTGTCACTGTTACTGTTACTGTCACTGTCACTGTCACTGTCACTGTTACTGTTACTGTTTCTGTTACTGTCAGTGTCAGTGTCAGTGTCAGTGTCACTGTCACTGTTACTGTTACTGTTTCTGTTACTGTTACTGTCATTCTTACTGTTACTGTCACTGTTACTGTTTCTGTTACTGTCATTCTTACTGTTACTGTCACTGTTACTGTTACTGTTACCGTTACTGTCACTGTCACTGTTACTGTAACTGTTACTGTTACTGTCACTTTTACTGTTACGGTCACTGTTACTGTTACTGTTACTGTCACTGTTACTGTCACTGTTACTGTTACTGTTACTGTTACTGTCACTGTTACTGTTACTGTTTCTGTTACTGTCACTGTCACTGTCACTGTCACTGTTACTGTTACTGTAACTGTTACTGTTACTGTCACTGTTACTGTTACTGTTACTGTCACTGTCACTGTCACTGTTACTGTTTCCGTTACTGTCACTGTCACTGTCACTGTTACTGTCACTGTCACTGTCACTGTTACTGTTTCCGTTACTGTCACTGTCACTTCACTGTTACTGTTTCCGTTACTGTCACTGTCACTGTCACTGTCACTGTCACTGTCACTGTCACTGTCACTGTCACTGTCACTGTCACTGTCACTGTTACTGTTACTGTTTCTGTTACTGTCATTCATACTGTTACTGTCACTGTTACTGTTACTGTTTCTATTACTGTCATTCTTACTGTTACTGTCACTGTCACTGTTACTGTTACTGTTTCTGTTACTGTTACTGTTACTATCACTGTTACTGTTACTGTTACTTTCACTGTCACTGTCATTGTTACGTTTACTGTCACCGTTACTGTCACTGTTACTGTTACTGTTATTGTCACTGTTACTGTCACTGTTACTGTTACTGTTACTGTTACTGTTACTGTCACTGTCACTGTTACTGTTACTGTTACTGTCACTGTTACTCTTACTGTTACTGTCACTGTTACTGTTACTGTTACTGTTACTGTCACTGTTACTGTTACTGTTACTGTCACTGTCACTGTCACTGTTACTATAACTGTTACTGTTACTGTCACTGTTACTGTTACTGTTACTGTCACTGTTACTGTTACTGTTTCTGTTACTGTCACTGTCACTGTCACTGTCACTGTTACTGTTACTGTTACTTTCACTGTCACTGTCACTGTTACGTTTACTGTCACCGTTACTGTCACTGTTACTGTCACTGTTACTGTTACTATTATTGTCACTGTTACTGTCACTGTTACTGTTACTGTTACTGTTACTGTCACTGTCACTGTCACTGTTACTGTTACTGTTACTGCCACTGTTACTGTTACTGTTACTGTTACTGTCACTGTCACTGTCACTGGTACTGTAACTGTTACTGTTACTGTCACTGTTACTGTTACTGTTACTGTCACTGTTACTGTTACTGTTTCTGTTACTGTTACTGTCACTGTTACTGTCACTGTTACTGTTACTGTCACTATTACTGTTACTGTCACTGTTACTGTTACTGTCACTGTTACTGTTACTGTTACTGTCACTGTCACTGTCACTGTCACTGTTACTGTTTCTGTTACTGTCACTGTCACTGTCACTGTTACTGTCACTGTCACTGTTACTGTTACTGTTTCTGCTACTGTCATTCTTACTGTTACTGTCAGTGTTACTGTTACTGTTACTGTTTCTGTTATTGTCATTCTTACTATTACTGTCACTGTTACTGTTACTGTTACTGTTATTCTTACTGTTACTGTCACTGTTACTATCACTGTTACTGTAAGTGTTACTTTCACTGTCACTGTCACTGTTACGTTTACTGTCACCGTTACTGTCACCGTTACTGTCACTGTTACTGTCACTGTTACTGTTACTGTCACTGTCACTGTTATTGTTACTGTTACTGTTACTGTTACTGTTACTATAACTGTTACTGTTACTGTTACTGTCACTGTCACTGTAACTGTTACTGTTACTGTCACTGTTACTGTAACTGTTACTGTTACTGTCACTGTTACTGTAATTCTTACTGTTACTGTCACTGTCACTGTTACTGTTACTGTCACTGTCACTGTTACTGTAACTGTTACTGTTACTATTACTGTTACTGTTACTGTCACTGTCACTGTTACTGTTACTGTCAATGTCACTGTTACTGTTACTGTTACTGTTACTGTCACTGTCACTGTTACTGTAACTGTTACTGTTACTGTCACTGTTACTGTAACTGTCACTGTTACTATTACTGTGACTGTTACTGTCACTGTTACTGTTACTGTAACTGTTACTGTTACTATTACGGTTACTGTCACTGTCACTGTCACTGTTACTGTACCTGTTACTGTTACTGTCACTGTTACTGTTACTGTTACTGTCACTGTTACTGTCACTGTTACTGTTACTGTCACTGTTACTGTTACTGTTTCTCTTACTGTCACTGTCACTGTCACTGTCACTGTTACTGTTACTGTAACTGTTACTTTTACTGTCACTGTTACTGTTACTGTCACTGTTACTGTTACTGTTACTGTCACTGTCACTGTCACTGTTACTGTTTCCGTTACTGTTACTGTCACTGTCACTGTTACTGTCACTGTCACTGTTACTGTCACTGTCACTGTTACTGTTACTGTTTCCGTTACTGTCACTGTCACTGTCACTGTCACTGTTACTGTTACTGTTTCTGTTACTATCATTCTTACTGTTACTGTCACTGTTACTGTTACTGTTTCTGTTACTGTCATTCTTGCTGTTACTGTCACTGTTACTGTTACTGTTACTGTTACTGTTTCTGTTACTGTCATTCTTACTGTTACTGTCACTGTCAGTGTTACTGTTACTGTTTCTGTTACTGTTACTGTTACTTTCACTGTCACTGTCAGTGTTACGTTTACTGTCACCGTTACTGTCACTGTTACTGTCACTGTTACTTTTACTGTTATTGTCACTCTTACTGTCACTGTTACTGTTACTGTTCCTGTTACTGTTACTGTCACTGTCACTGTCACTGTTACTGTTACTGTATCTGTTACTGTTACTGTTACTGTCACTGTTACTGTTACTGTTACTGTTACTGTCAGTGTCACTGTGACTGTTACTGTAACTGTTACTGTTACTATCACTGTTACTGTTACTGTCACTGTTACTGTTACTGTTACTGTCACTGTTACTGTTACTGTTACTGTTTCTGTTACTGTCACTGTCACTGTCACTGTCACTGTCACTGTCACTGTTACGGTTACTGTTACTTTCACTGTCACAGTCACTGTTACGTTTACTGTCACCGTTACTGTCACTGTTACTGTCACTGTTACTTTTACTGTTATTGTCCCTGTTACTGTCACTGTTACTGTTACTGTCACTGTTACTGTTACGATCACTGTCACTGTCACTGTTACTGTTACTGTCACTGTTACTGTTACTGTTACTGTTACTTTCACTGTTACTGTTACTGTTACTGTCACTGTTACTGTTACTGTTACTGTCACTGTCACTGTTACTGTAACTGTTACTGTTACTGTCACTGTTACTGTTACTGTCACTGTTACTGTTACTGTTACTGTTACTGTCACTGTTACTGTTACTGTGTCTGTTACTGTCACTGTCACTGTTACTGTTACTGTCTCTGTTACTGTTACTGTCACTGTGACTGTTACTGTTACTGTCACTGTTACTGTTACTGTTACTGCCACTGTGACTGTGACTGTTACTGTTTCTGTTACTGTCACTGTCACTGTTACTGTTACTGTCACTGTTACTGTTACTGTTACTGTCACTGTCGCTGTCACTGTTACTGTTTCTGTTACTGTCACTGTCACTGTCACTGTTACTGTCACTCTCACTGTTACTGTTACTGTTTCTGTTACTGTCATTTTTACTGTTACTGTGACTGTTACTTTTACCGTTACTGTTTCTGTTACTGTCATTCTTACTGTTACTGTCACTGTTACTGTTACTGTCATTCTTACTGTTACTGTCACTGTTACTATCACTGTTACTGTTACTGTTACTTTCACTGTCACTGTCACTCTGACGTTTACTGTCACCGTTACTGTCACTGTTACTGTCACTGTTACTGTAACTGTTACTGTTACTGTGACTGTCACTGTTACTGTAACTGTTACTGTTACTGTCACTGTCACTGTTACTGTTACTGTCACTGTTACTGTAACTGTTACTGTTACTGTAACTGTTACTGTCACTGTTACTGTAACTGTTACTATTACTGTCACTGTTACTGTAACTGTTACTGTTACTATTACTGTCACTGTTACTGTAACTCTTACTGTTACTGTCACTGTCACTGTTACTGTTACTGTCACTGTTACTGTTACTGTTACTGTCACTGTCACTGTCACTGTTACTGTTACTGTTACTGTATCTGTTACTGTTACTGTTACTGTCACTGTTACTGTTACTGTTACTGTTACTGTTACTGTCACTGTTACTGTTACTGTTACTGTTACTGTCAGTGTCAGTGTCACTGTTACTGTAACTGTTACTGTTACTGTCACTGTTACTGTCACTGTTACTGTTACTGTCACTGTTACTGTTACTGTCACTGTTACTGTTACTGTCAGTGTCACTGTTACTGTTACTGTCACTGTTACTGTTACTGTTTCTGTTACTGTCACTGTCACTGTCACTGTTACGGTTACTGTTATTTTCACTGTCACAGTCACTGTTACGTTTACTGTCACCGTTGCTGTCACTGTTACTGTCACTGTTACTTTTACTGTTATTGTCACTGTTACTGTCACTGTTACTGTTACTGTCAGTGTTACTGTTATGATCACTGTTACTGTTACTGTTACTGTTACTTTCACTGTTACTGTTACTGTTACTGTTACTGTTACTATCACTGTTACTGTTACTGTTACTGTCACTGTCACTGTTACTGTAACTGTTACTGTTACTGTCACTGTTACTGTTACTGTTACTGTCACTGTTACTGTTACTGTTTCTGTTACTGTCACTGTCACTGTCACTGTCACTGTCACTGTCACTGTCACTGTTACTGTTACTGTCACTGTTACTGTTACTGTCACTATTACTGTTACTGTTACTGTCATTGTCACTGTCACTGTTACTGTTTCTGTTACTGTCACTGTCACTGTTACTGTTACTGTTTCTGTTCCTGTTACTGTTACTGTCACTGTCACTGTCACTGTCACTGTTACTGTAACTGTTACTGTTACTATTACTGTTACGGTTACTGTTACTGTCACTGTTACTGTCACTGTCACTGTTACTGTTACTGTTTCTGTTACTGTCATTTTTACTGTTACTGTGACTGTTACTTTTACTGTTCCTGTTTCTGTTACTGTCATTCTTACTGTTACTGTCACTGTTACTGTAACTGTTACTGTTACTATTACTGTTACTGTTACTGTAACAGTTACTCTTACTATTACTGTTACTGTCACTGTTACTGTTACTGTTACTGTCACTGTCACTGTCACTGTCACTGTTACTGTAACTGTTACTGTTACTATTACTGTTACTGTTACTGTCACTGTTACTGTCACTGTCACTTTCACTGTTAGTGTTACTGTCACTGTCATTGTTACATTTACTGTTACTGTTACTGTCACAGTCACTGTAACTGAGACCCTGTTACGGGTAAAATCCGACAACCGACATAGCCTTGAAACGGCGACGCGAGAGCTATGAATTGGCGACGAACGACAGACTACTCCAGCGAAATAGGGAAAGCGACACCATTGGCAAGATAGACCGACAACGAATTTCGGAACTGAGAATGCGGTGATTGTTTTAAACGTCTGAGTCGAAGTGAAGATGCATTTCCAGAGTTTTAAATGTGTTTTCCTCTCTCACAAGCGATGTCGACGGGTCGTGAAACCCAGGCTTTCTTATATATGCTAAAACGTCCACGTCGAATAAATCGAGGGCGTCATTGCTGAGTATTTTTTCTCACTCTCAGCTGAGTGAGTAGTGCCCTAAAACGCCTAAAAACACGCTTAAGGAAAAAGGAAAGAGATCTTCGAAAGTCGGCTTCATATTTTTATTAATGGGCCACCAGTAAATGAATATGAAGCTGTATTATCAACTAGGAAAAGAGAGACAGGGGAAAACTGCCAAGGTCTTCTCGTCTTCAGTAAAAGGTAGGGGTTACGCCAAATTCAAAGGAAGATTATAGATAGGAGAGATTATCTGATTGAGGCTGTTGAGATTTTGAGTTAAAGAACGGTTTTTAAACATGGTAAAAATAGTCATAAATTCGATTGTACTTTAGGTCCAAATACTGACTGGAAAAAGGCTGAAAATAGTAATTCCAAGCGTCTAAATTTCAAAATTTCCTGGGGGGAGCATGCCCTCACATCCCCTAGGAGGTTAGCAACTTCAGTGCTCGAAAGCATGCCCAAGCCCTTAGAAAGGATGCCCCCAATATGCCCCCCAGCATGCCCCCAGCCCCTTTAGAAAATGTTGAAAAATTGAAGTAGCTAAGAAGTCTTTTCCTTCATTCTGAGTCGAAATGTGATGCTTTAAAAATAACCATAAAGTAATCATTAAACCCACTGACCGGAGAAATGCTGGCTCTACATAAGAATTCCTACTGCTGAAAAGTGTTCGAAGCAAGTGCAAAGCATACAAGGAGTAAATTATATCCAAAGAGATACTTAATTGTATATGTACTTGACTAAAACAGCAAGGAACCTTCAATGCGTGAGAAATAATAGTTTCAGCGTGAGAGCGCAAGATTGAATTCGTTTGCGTGAGCCTCATGCTCAATGCGTGAGACTTGAGAGCACTGAGCCGGTTTTTATTTAAAAATAAACAAAGGTATTACGATGTTTATTGTGTTATAGCTTCGTTTTAATCGAACAAGGTCAAATTTCCCGACACAATTGCTCTGAGGCGAAATTCCGACAGGCGACATAGGAATCTTGCGAAATGCCGACATGGCTGGTGGCGAATTTCAGGCAAGGGACATCCCCCCCCTAACAGGGCCTCGTCACTGTCAGTGTCAGTGTCAGTGTCAGTGTCACTGTCACTGTTACTGTCGCTGTCATTGTTACTGTTACTGTTACTATTACTATTACTAAATTAAATTAAAATTAAACTTATCCACTAAATTGTCGTTCAGAATCTGGTGTTTTAGTATCCACGCATGGAAAAAATGGTCACATGAAGTGCTGAGCTAGATGTCTGAAGAACAATTGGATACAAAATAAGCTGTCTTTTGTTTTTTAGACCATGGGTTCTTTTTTGATCAAGGAGACATGATACTCGATTGCGAACTCTATGAAGAACTTCATCCCGGAGAGAGCTGTAAGAGGGGTGGGTCCAGGGGTCAGTCCAGGACGAAGAGAAATGCTATTAGAGCTCGTAAACGACTCTGGACAACAAGGATAGTACCATATAAAATTCCATCCTACATGAGTAAGTACAACACACTGAGTGTCCTTTACTAATTTATTAACAAAAAACACAAGAAGTGCCCCACGCCACAGCTGTGGACCTCGTTTGCCAGTCTTGAAAAATGTATAAGGTCTTAGGAGCTGAATACAAGACTCCAAAATTCTGGACTTAGGCATCCCTCCTTCCTCCTGATCACCACTCGGAACTTGGGCTTTCCACAAGTTGCTCTACAAGTTGCTCGACAACTTTTAGGCAATTTGGGAAATCTCGAGCAACTTGTGGAACGCCCTACTCGGAGCAATTAACGCATGCATGTAACCATAAGTTCAATACTGCGCTAAATTAATGTAATTAGGTGGATATACTCGCATATCAAGTGACGCCATGCCAGGCTCTAACGGCAAAACAATGGCCCAATAAAGCTGAATTATTTATATCAGGAATGATTTATCCATCTGAGACAAAAAGGTCGTCAAAACTAGTATCAATTTCGGAGATTCAGCTTCAAAGAGTGGGATAGTTTTAGAGCGTCATTCAATTTTTATGCATCATCAAATGTTGCAGTTGAAGAACCTACCTGTATTTTACTTCAATTTAAAACTTTTTCCTGGACTTAATATTATCCATTGGACATATCTATCATCGTGTTGGTAAATTTTACTCTCCTGTCTAACAAATATTCTACTTTCTGCTTCAATAGTAACGTAGAAAACAATTTAAAAATGTTATAATTAGATGCTTATTTCCCCCCACTATGAAAAGGTCAGGGGTGCTCGTCGTGTCGCTCAGGAGTGTAGACCAAGGGTCTTGGTATCACTTAAGGTGTTAGGACAAGACGCCGCTGTTTTTAACCGTCTAAATATCTTTATGGGTGCACTTAGAGAAATACTAAAAAGTGCTAGTCATTTCCGTTTTAAGTGGTGTCGAGCCACGCTCAGATTGGTCTGCTTTACAGGTTAAATTCAAATATCTCGACAAGCATCCCCGACCTCTTCATATGGGAGTGTACCCCGGCTTATTCCTCTAAAGAACAATGTCATTTTTTACAGGTTACATCACATCAAACCTTCACAAAGTTATTCAGACTTTCCACCGAGAAACATGTATAAGATTTGTGCTATACAAGGGACAGAAGAATTATATCTACTTTGCCAGTGACAAAGGGTAAACTCAAACATCTTCCATTTGATGAAGTGTCTACAGTTGAAGATATTTTTAGTGATGGTGCAACATGAAGAAACTGGACAGAAGTTAGTTATTTTCAACGGGTGAAAATTATTTGTTGGAAAAAATTTCGGACAGAGAGAAAGAGTTCGAGTAAGCCTTTCTCATAAGGGAAATATCCTACTTATGAGGGAAAATACAAACGTGCGTTCGCATTGACTCTAAAATCTAACAGTATATTAGCCAACTACCACGGCGACGCTAACGAGAAAAACACCAAACAAAACAAAACAACAGTGTAGAATGGCCATGTTCTGTGCATTTTGGAGACCATGATATGACATGACATAATAGAGAGAGAGTACAAAAAAAGATTGTTGTTGTTGTTGCTAATTTTTCATAATTCTTTGGAATTGAACTCTGCGATTACGCATTTAGCCTGAACATGGTTTTAGACCGAGTATTGAACACATCTATACAGTTGCGAGGTAAAATGTAAATTCATATTTGAAAGAACCCTCCTCGGTGTCTTCGTCTGTATTGCTAACGCTCCCTATGGACCTGTTGAGGAACGGGTCAGTCCTTTTTTCAAGGGACCAAATATAGCAAAGAAAAGAGAGGAGGTATTGGTATAGTAAGATCTCAACGACTTTCGCAAACTTTCGCTAACAATTTAGGAAACACTATTACTGTCACAAGTCCGCAATATTTCAATCAGGCTTGGCTTCTTGATTGCTGTCAGGGAAATTGCATTCCTCTTGTTATGTTACCAACTCGATCTGGTTAAAAGATATATATATTTTTTATGAATTTCTTTAACAAAGAATATTATTTTCGAGGAAAACGTGAGGCTGCAAATTCGCTTTAGTAATCAGATAGTTCTGTACATGTATGTACAATTACAATTGTTAGTTTACCGTTTGAAAATTGTTATTAATCATTCCAGATGCTCCTCTAAGGTCGGCAAGAAGTACGCTGAGCTTGGTGGTCAAAAAGTTTCCCTTGGGGACGGGTGTAATTTCGAGGGGACTATTACACACGAGCTTCTACACGCATTAGGTAAGAAAACAATGTCTCAAATGGTAAACCTACGTACTTTTGATTTTAATAGACACAGATGTTGCTTTACATGTATTTTACTTAGGTTCCTTTATAAATTCTTTACACTGTGTAAGTGAACCTCAAGCGTGGAAAGTTCTTCGAGTAGACCTTTCATGTCTTTTCTGTGTGTTGCACCTGAAATAACGTGTATTACATGTAGGGCGAAACCTGTACTAAGAGAACACCCACATGATGTCCGCTTAATAGAGCTGTGCGCTTAAAACGGGTTAGTTTCCCAAAACATTTGCCTTTTACCAAAGCCGGTGTAGCTCTGCTCAATGGAAAGTCGCCTCAATACTTCAGGTTTCACTGTATAAAAAAAACCGATAAAGAAACCGAGGTCCTTATTTTACGTATCATTATGATTAACCGTTAATGTGCTAAACAAACCCTCAGTGAAATTAGTTTGTTTACCTTCTATTTGTCTTCCACAGTCTTACTTTTTCATACCAGTAATTCCGTTGATGACAAGTTGATATATTCTTGGACCTCCCTTTTCCAGGATTTTTCCATGAACAAGCTCGAGATGATAGAGATAGATTTGTAGAAGTAAACTGGGAAAACATTCTTGACGGTGAGTCCGTGAGTTTGCCTCAGATTTACATGTAGTATGGGAGGCTTAATCCTTTTTCCAAACTCTATCAGATAATTATCTTTCCATCGAAAATCCAAAATGCCCATAGTTCAGCCATAATCGCTTTAAGGGAGAAAAAAATTGACCTGGATTCCTCTCCAAACGTATGGATAAAATATAAGGATAATGTGTTGGTTACTGCCGGTACAGAAAGAATCATTAAGTAAATCATAAACTACCTGATCGACATACAGGGAATAAGTCCTCCTATGCCAAAACCTTTCAGGCTCTCAGTTTGTGTGGACAAACGTAGACAATCTAAACGCGACCTTAATATTTATATGTAGGGTAATCATAATGCAAGATTACATAGATTCATTACCTTGTTTTACAGGATTTTCAGACCAGTTTGACAAGTATAGCTATAGAACTATTGATAAGATTGGAAAAGACTACGATTTCAAATCCATCATGCACTATGATAGAAAAGCCTTTACCAAGAATGGACTGGACACTATTAGTAGGATAGACAAGCCAAACGAGAACTTTGGAATGCCCCAGAAAACGATGAGTTCTCAGGATATTGTTGAACTAAACGCCTTGTACGACTGCCAAAGTACGTGATGTATAGAGCATATTTTAAATAAACGACTGTTGTGCAGCTTCTGATATTTTGATAAGTAGACACAGGGGATTACTTGATAATCTCTTGGTAGACATTATAAATTATCTAAAACAAAACAAGCTCACACGTAATAAAAAACAACTATTTGACATGACTATTAAAATCTTCTAAGATTATTAAAAAACTGCACTGTTTAATAATCTGCAATATCTGTTTAATAATCTGCAATATCTTTAATATCTGAACCACTGGTAGAATTTTGACATACTTCGAAAAAGTATTTCCCTCTCATCTCCTTTTCGTTTGAATGGCCTATTGAATCGTTGCGACGCAAATCAGGAGGACGCAAATTATCGGTTCTAAAAGGCAACTAAAAGGCTGCTCTACAACTATAGGAGAGGGACAGCAAACAGTCAATCTGAGAAACTGGGTTCCAAAGGAGGTTATTTAAACAAAATTGGAGAAATGATTTAAAATAACGGTACTAACCTAGTTGGAACCCCCCAAAAATCTGCCTCAGAAAAATCTGGGCTTGGAGCATTGATTCTACGATATTCTACCGCCCTTAAAAATAGACTTGTCTCCACTCCTCTATTTATCTTCCTTTATACTCTGCAGCGAAAAACTACGGCTGGACTCAATGGTCGCAGTTCACTCCATGTGATGAAGACTGCGATAAAGAACGCCAGCGATACTGCTACAATTCAGGAAACGTCAGAGCTTGTGGTGGTAACGTAAACGTGTATGGTATTGAAACGCAGAAAGTGAAATGCGGCAGGAACGAGTGTCCAGGTGAAAACTTCTGTTAAATTACCATCAAAAAGCGATAATTGCTGTCTATAAACTGCATTTTAAGACTTGAGCGTTCCTACTGAAGCCCAAGTAACAAACATAAATTTAATTTGCTTTGAGATAAACTTGTAGGTATATTTTGGATAGGTTTTAATCATGCAGTAGTGGTTTTTAATCAGAGATCCAAGTACACTCTTTTTATATATATATAAGATCGTCTAGTTTTGGAGGTGAGGCTGAACGTTCTTAATTTTTTTTTTTTTTTTGATTTGAGGCTGAAAACGTTCTTAAGATGTTCCCAAATTTATATGGCATAAAAATAACGAAGACGGACCAGTACGGACTCCTTACATGATAGATGTGATGTGATTATATGTGTCTCTCATAATTTGGCTCTTACGAGCGTGTCTTTGAGAGATCTACCTCTTTTGTAGGATGGTTTTAAGCAAAGGCTGATTTTGTGTTAATGCCACTAAGTATTTGAGTTAATGTACATTTTTTTGTTACCTTTATCTTATGCTTGCCATTTGATATACAGATTAGCAAAATAAAAGCGTTCTTAATCGACTCTCAGCCTGAGGAATGATCTCAAAATGTTCTTAAAATTTTGGTTTAAGTCAGCCTCAACGTTCTTATAAAAAAGGTTCTTATAAAAAAAAAAGAGTGTAATGCAGACGAAGTCAAAACTCAAGAGACACAGTGCATGGCTTTGAATGCTTCAAATGTTGTCTCTCTTTGGTTTCTCTCTTTCATTTGGTACAGTCAAGATAGAAGGACATTGGGGTCGTTGGTCAGACTGGACATATTGCGATGCTCAATGTGATGACGGTAAAAGAACACGATTCCGGAAGTGCGATAATCCTAAGCCAAAACATGGTGGGAAATATTGTATCGGAAACTCCAAGGAAGACGACGTCTGTACGACGAGGAGATGTACACTTGGTGAGAAATTACAGTGGTTTTGACTTAGGTAATCAAATTCGAAAATTAAATTCTGTTTTGGGCATTTTAAAAGACTACAATTAGCTCTTATTAACCGAGCGAGGGGTCTGTATGGGAGAATCTTGACCGAGATCGTGAGTACAGACCGAACGCAGTGAGGTCTGTACACACGACCGAGGTCAAGATTCTCCCATACAGACCGACTAAGCTCGGTTAATAAGATGTTTTATTATATGGCAAAAGGAACAATTTTTGAAAGTCGTTTAATATAACTGGTTTGTACTAGCTGACATTTTGCTCGCGAACGGCGAAGAGCCTAACTTAATTCTGCCAAAGTTTGCTCGTCCTCTTTCCCTTTTTTCTCATCAGGTTTTTTGGCACTTCCATAAATAAATATTGTTAAACGTAAATAGTCAATATTTCTGCATTTTAGTTTGCAACTTTTTAACCGCAAAATGTAACCGGTCTAGATGACGGTCTAGATGGGAAAATCTAGACCGCTTTCAATATCGATTTCAGCCAATCAAATTCGTAAATTCGGTAGTGCCCAGTCCTTGTGAGACACAGCCATATAACAAATGAGAATATTCCCAGGGCCACGCACTTACACTCCCGGGCTTACACTTCCCTTCTGGATGAACAATAAAAGACGACTTGATGACAGAAAAAGACATCATCAACAAGAAATCAGATCAATCGGATCTCTCTCACTCCAACGCCACGTAAACGCGTTTGCTATGTTGTGTTTATTTTGTTTTTACTAAATACATTTCTGCAGGATATGAAGACACTGATTTCGATAGTAAAGCGTTTGGAATGTGGAAAAATGCTGGGCAAATACAGTGGCGCCGGAATCAGTTCTTTACCCAGACAAAGGAAACTGGACCCAGTCGAGACCACACCACCGGAAAAGGTTTATTTCAACATTTTACTGTAGATACATGCTATTTGCAACAGAATATATGAAATTCATGAATAACGATATAATTAGATAGGAAACCTTCAATGTTTAATACACAACTTAAGTAATTGAGACGTACAGTCTTGAGGAACAGTTGCGGCGGGTTCGAATCCCGTTGAAGCTTGAAGTTTAACTTAAACACATCATTTTCACAGACGGGAAAGGAATTTCGAAGGAATTAACTAGACGCGTCGTCTTGGCAATGAATTTTATCACGTTAAACCGTCGTCAGTAATGACTTAATCTGAGTAAACATTAGACGGATCGAAACTTACCACAGATAGCCACCACTGTGACACTCATATCATTACAATCACCGGGAGTCTCGCCGTGGCTCATTGGCTAGAGCGACCAACCGGTATATGTCATTGGTTCGAATCCCTCGCTGGGATTTTCGCGAATCTTACAGCCTATAACGTCACGACCAAACTGACGAATCAGTCCCAAAGGACCAGACTAAAAACACCATCGGCTGGCAAACACGTTTCTTCTAACTCACTTAATGATTTCCGCTCAGGTTGAAGTTCAAAAAACACGCCTTTTAAGAACTACCATTACCTTTACCGTTACTCTAGATGAACTAATGCCACTCTGATTGGACGTGGTTAGTGTCGAAGTAGTGTAATGTCTTTTTAAAATAATAGACAGATGGGACGGTAACCAGGAGATCTTTTACGCTGGAGGAGAGAGAGCTTATAACCTACATTTTACCGCAGTTTTATTATTTTTTTTATAGCGGAAACTTTAGTCCTAATTAAATGATAAACATGGAAAGATTAGCGGTATTTTATTTAATACCTAATGTTATTTCTACATTCACATCTCTCTAGGTTTTTATCTATACGTGGAGTCCTCTGCACCTGCTCAACCTGGGAGTCGCGCTATTCTCGAGAGCCCACGTTGGTTGACTGCTCCTAAAGGCGGTCAGTGCATGAAATTCTTTTATACCATGTATGGTAAAACAATGGGCTCACTTTTAGTAACGCTGCAGCGACGTTGGGGAAAAGCTGCAACTATTTTCTTTCGGTCAGGAGATCAAGGTGTTCATTGGATTGGGGCCAAAGTCAGCCTAGATGTTCCAGAGGGAGCCAAATTTCAGGTAATATAGACAAACAATGCAATTATCATGGGTGTAAACAAGCCAACAAATAAGTTAAGACTTGATTTTTGAATAAGAAATTAAGTCTTAAATTTTTGGATTCATCGCTGCCTTCCCTAACAACTTCAGCTTACGCAGTGGGAACTTTTGTATGTTAATTAACTTTCTTTTGTTATAATAGATCAAAATCATTGCTCAGGTAGGCCAGCCAGGATACTCCGACTTTGCTATTGATGACGTGTACATCGATCCCGGACTTTGCTGTAAGTTTTCACGACGGTATAAAAAAGAACAAACAATCAAAATTGTAAATATGCGAGTCATAATAATAATAATAATAATAATAATAATAATAATAATTTTTTTTAAAAAACAATCTCCTGGATAAGAGCAAGGACATCCTTCGTTTTACTAAGGTTCGCACTAATCTGCCTAAGAGGTTCAAGAGCTAGAAGGAAAGCCTTTTGTGACTTTAAGAACATTGATATTGACGTTGAAACCCAGGAGGGAGCCATTATGTAAACACTGTTGAAATAGGTTTTATTAGTTTATTTCTTTTATTTACTTTTACCTTGTAATATACCGATATTGACGTTGAAACCCAGGAGGGAGCCATTATGTAAACACTGTTGAAATAGGTTTTAATAGTTTATTTCTTTTACTTACTTTTACCTTGTATATACCAATTTGTATGGAATATGTTAATTAATGTTATGATGATGATAGTAGTATTAGTATTAGTTGTAGTAACCATGATATCATGATTAGATACGGAAACATGTTTTACAGGTATAATAATAATAATAATAATAATAATAATAATAATAATAATAATAATAGTAATCAAACAATAAGTATCTAAGAATATTCTGTAATGAGCGCACGAGCGCGTGTTGGATAAGAGATGGTAGATCAGTAACGAGGCGCGTAGAATGAATGAGTTGCCAGTAATCAGATACCCGTGTTTGCGCGAAGAACTCTGGGATCGTCAGGGGGCAAACATTGCTAGTCTCTAGAAGGAAATGTATGGCGAAAAGTTGTTTCGAGGTACAAGAAAACGATTTTTGAGAGAGATCAACGCTTTTTCGTCGTCGTTTTTATCGCAAATGGATTTGGGCAATGTTGATATGTGGAATATGTAAGTTTTTCTTTGAATAACCGTGAAATATGTGACAAAATCTACCGATGAACTCCGTTGCTTGCGTGAAGTTTATTGTGAAATCTACATCGGGTAATGGTCTGAAAATATTACAAAATTAATTAGGTGTAAATCGAGAGGAAATAACCCCGTAAAGCCTTTTAAGTTGTGTACAGGCTACTTTTGGCTTATTTGAAAGCTTAGTCGTACAAATAATACTGGAAATAAGCCCGGTGGCGATTATTGTACTGTCTGGGGTTGATTTAATGACAAATGAGTCCGCGCGACTCATGCTGTGTGGCTACTAGTGTTGCTCAAAGCCTTTGTTTTGCTTTTACAAGCACGTATTTCAGTGATTTTCCTTTTCTATTACAGATCAAGGGTAGCTCCCTGAATATATCTCTGAGTATTTGTATTTGAAAGTGCCATTTGTGCGTAATTATGCTTTCCAAAGTTTGGTATTGACGGTTGAGTGAAATTGCGCGACACAAAGGGCAGTAGTTCCTTCTGCAATTTTCGATTTCTGTTTTTAGAGCTTCTTTTCTGTCTTAATATTTAACTTCTCGGAGGGTCTTTTCTACCATTTGCTCCGGGTAGCCTCTCGAGATCAGGCGTGTATTGAAATTTCAATATTCTCTTCAATGTATTTCACAATAAACCTCACGCAAGCAAAAGGGAGTTTATCGGTAAATTTTATCACTTATTTCACGGTTATTCAAACAAAAACTTACATTTTCCATGTATCAACATTGCCAAAATCCATTTGCGATAAAACAAAGGCGAAAAAGCGTTGATCTCTCCCCAAAACAATGTTTTTGGGCGTCGAAACGACTTGCAATGTTTGCCCCCTGACGATCCCAGAGTTCTTTTCGCAAACACGGGTATCCGATTACTGGCAACTCATTCATTGGCTGTAATCATGTCATATCCAACAAGTACGAGTGGAATAATTGTTTTATTAAAAACGCCCCCAAAATAGAGAAACTAAACTAAAATAAAGATGAAAACACCTCCAAAATATAGAAACTAAACTAAAATAAAGATAAAAAATCACGCGTAAGCTCGCATATTTGTAGAGCATGGTATACTGCTCATGACCCATGCTGGCTTAGCCAATGAAAGCTCTCGAATTTTATTATCCAATGATCCAGTTTTTAATAATGATAAGCATGATAACATGATGACGAAAGATACCAGATATTCAGACGTTTATGACTGTCATATTTTTATTTCGGGTAGTCGAGGAAAGAGCTAAAACAACATACTTTCCGCTAAAATGTCAAATATTCTATTGATGTATCCCCCCGCCTTGACTTCCCCCTCTTGGACGGACAGTGCTCAAAGGTTTCAAGATAATTTGCGTGACCCTTTTAATAACCAGGTCTAGAGGACTCGATTGCTCATGTACTTCTTCTTGAACTGTGCCATGTTCATATGGAAGGTAGTAATTTCCATGTAATGGGAAGGAAATACATGGGCTGAAATACATGCGTGTGGCAATTATTCTATTAGCATGTTTCCATTTATTTACTTTATAAGTATGGCTATCACGCGGGTTGGAAGTGGACGTAGTAGTTATAATTTGCCTTTTTTAAACTTTATTTCCCTAGCTTGCCAGGATGACTACGTGTCGTGTTCAAAATGGAAGGCAGAAGGGGATTGTAAGAAATATGTCAAGTTTATGAGCAAGCATTGTGCCAGAAGCTGCGACACATGTGGTAGGATGGTCTGCGGAGACTCCAATAGACCATTTACTTTTAGTCTCTTACACTAGCCAAAGTGAATTGTTTTGGTTGCAATACCGGCATAAAGGAATTTACCCTTTTTCTTTACAACCATTTTTGCCACATTACTGCAGCACTTATTGTATTTTCATTTTTACTGAACGTCTCTCGCCCCATTAAGGTGATTCCTCACATTTGCATTGCGCATCCTTACTGCGCATAATTTATGGCGTCATTAGTGCGCGTTCGTGCACGCGCACATTGAAAACATGGCGGATTTGCCTTGATATTGAGCTCTGTCAGTTGAAAAATGGCTCCAGCTCACCAACGAGCACGGGCACCCCAATTTTTTTTTCTAGTCATTGTAATCAACTAATCATAAGCTTTGCGTGAATAATTTTTCACGCAAAGCTTATGATTAGTTATTCAGACTTAAAATGATTGACTCTCCACTTTGCGCCTTTTGTCAAACAGAAGTCGAGTCCCCTGAGCACTTATTCTTTCATTGCAATGTAACAAAATCTTTCTGGCAGTTGCTTTGTTCCTGGATTTCTGAAAAAAAGGTTATCTCGACATCCTTAACGCTAGAAAATGTTATCTTTGGAGTATTCAATGTCGCAGAAGACTTTCATATTCTAAACCATATTATTTTATTAGCTAAATATTATATTTACAACTGTAAATTAAATATCATACATCCTTCTCTAAAGGTCTTCATAGCCAAGGTTAAAGCAACTTGCCAAATTGAACAGAAAATTGCAGCTAACAGCAATAAATTGGTAAAACATTATAAAAATGGAACAAATTTCTACCTTGCTCCAGCTAATTTAGTTTATGTTTTGTGATGATGTATGTAGAGATCTATTTATATTTACATTGTAATAGGCTTCTTTACCTCCCATTTTCTTTTTTTTTTTTTTGTGTGCGTGTGTATCCCTTTTAAACGTAAAATTGTAAAACTAGCATTACAGTATCTCTTTGCTTGTCCATTGCAAAACTTACAAATAAAAACAATAAAATACCAAAAAAAAAAAATAAATAATAAGCTTTGCGTGAGAAAAGACTGATCTAATTTCTATTGCTGAAAATTGAATCAATAAGAAAAAAAGCAGATACACTGTGGTCTTTTCTATTTTGCAGTCGGTAACCACGTCAAGAAATTTGGGTTAAATTTTTAATCAAAGATTTAGCTTTCTGTCTGAATCAAAGTTAAAATGTTTAGTTGTGTCCGACACAATGTATTGACTGTAGTTTAATGCGTGTTCTTATGAGTCTGGGCTCACAAAGATTTTACAATCACTGGGAATGCGTTTTTATAATAAGCATTAAATAATGCCAAAATGAGGCATTTCCAATGCCTCAATGCTCCTTAATGAGCATGGGCACCCCCCTATTTTATTTCAAAATTGAAGTTATCATATGACAAATATTCAGTGAACAAAGTTTGAACAAAAATCTATTGTCACTTTTATTTCAGAGGAATTACCTTAATATTGATTGAATAACTGATTTCAGTTCTCCCCAAGAGACTAAATATTCTTTGTTGATTCCTGTTTCGCATCACAGAATGCAAAGACGACAACGCCAACTGTCCAGCGTGGGCTGCTCAACCGAACGGCTGCTCAAAAAATACTGCCTACATGCGTGTGAACTGCAAGAAGAGCTGTAAAGTTTGCCGTAAGTACTCACACAGAGTTAATTATGCAAATATATTGCTATGCCAAAAATTGCTGAAAGTATTGAAACGAAGACCTTCCTTTTTAAGTCCATCATGATTAATGAAGTTATGTGGATTGCATCACTTGCAGAGTTCAATGAAAAGGTGATGTTAGGCTCAGGTTCGTTCGCATCGAAGGCAGTAATGCTGGATAGAAAAATTACGATAAAAAGGTTCATATTACCTTCACGTGCCATTGACCCAATAAATGATATTGTGAGGTGAATTTTTTTGACCTGTCCTTGTTGTTAGCTCGCAAGAACTGAAAAACAGTAACGGCTTTCAAAACCACAGCAAATTGTAGTTTGTTCAACTAATTCAGTTCTGTTTCCTACTTGCAGATCCACCTACGGGTTTGCGGATACCCCAAGTGGGTAATTCAGGTACGCATCGTTTTCTGCAATTTATAACGCAGATATTGCAACCCTCTCTCACCAATGTGATAAAAAAGGAAAAACGTCGACGTGGCCGCCCTGCCTTTCCTTAACGAGCAGAGAACATGAAGCGCATGACAGAAGAGTCAAAAGTGAAGAGCGAATTATCCTTACTTACTAACTAATAATTCATAGTTATTTTTATTCATCTTTAATGTGATCTATCTATATTGTATTCTATGTACTGAGCTAAGTTAAGTAATTATATTTTATGATTTGATTCGAAGTATACATAACTAATAACAATGGCTCCATTAGTTTCCTAATAGAGAGTCTTTATTCACGTGGCTAGCAAAGTGTTTACATAAGAAAAGAGTTTGATTCCCACAGGATTGGTTTGATACACCAACATGCCAACGTTTCATTGTTTTGGGACACCAATATGACTACCGTAACGTCATGTGAAAACACTATATACTGAACTGTCGTAATACGTAAAACCAAGAAACAGGCAACTAGAGGGCTTAGGATTTCAAAAGTAAAATGTGGGAAAATTTAATGGAATTGAACGCTTTAAAAAAATAAACCAACGCCATTGATTGATTAATCATGATACTTGTCGTTGGCGTTGACATTTATTGTCTCAAAATGTAGTAGAGCGGTTTTCGATTGAGTGTCTTAACACCAAAACCGAGATTATCACTCTGCCCAATCTCAAAGAAGACAGACAATCTAGTCAACCAATCAAAACTCGAAGTAATTACAGGTAGTTGACACGGAGCGCGGGAAAGCGTGTGTGAGTGAGTCATGACTGGTTTTGGTTTTACTTCTGATTGGATGAAAAAGTGGCGCGAGTCTTTTAAGCCAATCGTGTAGCGTCTTTGATGCTAAACCAATCGCTTTATTTTCGACGCTCTATATTTGCCCTGATTGGCTGAGAACAGTTGTCGAACGTATTGTGATCTCTTCATCTTTCTTTAACACAGAACCACCGATGTGCAAGGATAACGACGAATTACAGTGTCCGATTTGGAAGAAGAACGGCCAGTGTTCGAAGAATCCATCCTATATGTCCACGAATTGTGCTCTGAGCTGCGGAATCTGTGGTAATAAACTCACCGTAACTTGCAAAACAAACCCCTCAATCTTCTAAGCTATTTCCTGTCCTATTTTTCAGCATTCCACCTGATCCATACGTAAGGTATATACCTTAACAATAACCTCAGTTTGGTTTTTCGATAGATCTTAGCTTTCTAGAGTACCAAAAGGGTTTGAGTGAGGCAAATACATACCTTGCTTTGTTTATGTGCGCATTCACTTTCCAAACTTCATCCATTAACTGTGTCCTCGTTCGTGGGATGTTGAGGCATCAGTGGAGTATGTGATTGCCTGTCCGAGTGGAAGTACAGTGGGGCTGATGTCCCGGGGCAGCTACGGTAGCTGTGAAGGTCTAACAGGAAGCCTGAGCAAGCTGGCTAATATAGGCTCTGAAAGACTTCAGTGAGCTTGTCAGTCCCTCTCTCAAGAAACCAACGCAGTAACTTTACAGCTGAACGGTGGGGTCGGAGAGTAGGGAAACTACTCTATGATCGGAATATCATGATTTGAAGCCTAAGCTGCGAATTTCATCCCATTTGCTTATAACTCTGTCGTGATTCATCACTAAAAAGATCATGCGTAATAGAAACAACATAGTATTTTAATGAGAATCTTTGTCGGTTGGGCAAGTCTATCAGTGATTAACATGAGAGTTCTCGGAAATACAGAGGATTTTTGAACTCTAATTTCCTCTTCTCTGTTTATTGTGACCTCAGAGACTTATTACTGTAATAAGCTAAATCAGGAAAAGGAAAGAAATGCATGTAAACGATATTTCTAGCTTGCTCTGATTTTCAATGAATGAATTTGCGTGCGCAGTTTACAGGTTTGGCGCTTTGTATGTTTTCTCATTCAATAAAAAGAAATTAAATCGCTGTTTTCGTCTCCTCAATTATTAACACTAGTTTGTTATTTTTCTGGAATTCTATGACGTGATAGTTGATTTGGCCTGAGACTTCATCAGCTCTCATCTCAGACAATAATCTTGAGGCGATAATCTAATTGATAATTACTTCCTGTTAAAGTTGTGTTCGGTGATATTTTTTCTTCTGCACATCCAATATAACGAACACAAAGAATTATTTGGGACTGAAAAAGAAAAAAAATCTTTCATAATCAGTTATGCCACGAATATTAAATTTATTTTCACGGCACACTTCTATTTTCCAGTCTGTAAGGACAATTGGCTGAAGTGTCCCGAATGGGCAGGCAAAGGAGAATGTATCAAGAACAAGGACTGGATGTTGAAAAACTGTCAGAAAAGCTGCCATGTTTGTGGTAAGTTCGTGTTCTTCCAGGTACTGCAGAGTCAAGATATTTATTTTCTAAATTTGGCTTCTTTCTTTCCTTTTTTTCTGTCCCTCTTTCACCCTTCACCTTTCCTTCTCTTGTGTAGCATGAGTAACAATCCTCGCCCGCATTACTGACATACAGTCACTTTGTCAATTTTCAGATAAAGTGCCAGAAAATTAAGGGGGGAAGTAAGTAAGAGTAGTAATTAGATGTCCAAAAGTAGCCATATTTCAGTAGCAATTTTTCCAGTAGTGTCATGGCTGCATTCACTTCTATCATCATGTCTAAATAAGGAAAGATGTGGAACATCGCATTTTGCTAAAAGTATATTGAGAATTTTAATTTCATCAACAATGTAAGGATTTTTTAAATTAATTCCAAGGGAGTTTTCATTCTTATTTAATGGCTCTTTTTTAAAGATCATTCGTTCAAGGGTCTCGTGAAATTAAATATTTCAAGCATAATCCCAAGTATCGCGGATATAAAATAGATTAACGATAGGCTCCTGCCTCACTTTCGTTGTCCACATCATGCTACGGTACCTGTTCACTGACTTAATGTAAGAGTACCGTAAACAAAGTCCATTTGATCGAAGTACAGCGACACTGTAAATAGCTTTGTGGCGGAATGGATAAAGGGATAAAGGATTTTATAACGAAGGTTAATGATATTTAACAGCAAGAAATGAAAGTTTATGTAAGCTTAGGACTCTTCTAGGAGCCACCAAGCTTGGGAAAGCAATGATCAGCGCCTACCATGGTAACTTTTTATGAAGTCCTTTTTAGTTTGCGATACATAGCTACAAATTTTCGATGGAAAATGTTAATTTTTTGCAAATGCTAATTTTTGCAAATGCTCGGCAAGTTGTCCTGATGTTTTTACAGATACGATGCATCCTCGATTCGTTACGATCAATTTGAGTAAAAAGTTGTGGCTTCTCCACCGGTGTTTACGGTAATCAGTGGTCTAACTTGAAAGGAGAGGAGTAGTCCTACTGAGTCTTAGCAAAGCGTAATAACGATTAGACTGAAAACATACCGCAAATTGCCCCTCGGATAGTTTCGTTCTTTTCAAACCTTACAATGGATACAGATCTGCTGTGATAAGTATCAAGTGGAATATTTTATATAAGCATTCTCTAACAATGTACGCCCACTGTAAGACTATGTAGGAATAAAGACACCGCAACATTGCGGTATGCGTAACAAATCGATTCCATGTTGCCGTGCGTCTGTTCAGTAATAGATCACAGATGAAGTCAAAATGTGGTAAGAACAAAAAAGTGGCTCACGAGGCGATAGCCGAGTGTGTCACTGATGTTCTTACTACACTTTGACGTCTTCTGTGATCTGTTACTAAACAGACGCACGGGAACATGGAATCTATTTGTTTTATATAATAACGAAACAAACTATTACAGATAAAGCCTTTTTTTAATTCAAAATCTTTCAACATAACTCGAAAGCCGGCGTTTGCCCACTTTGGCGAACACAAAAAAAGCCATTTGACGTAATCTATTGTCTATACAAAATGAAGCAATATCATTGGTTGCTATGCGTAGCAAAGAACTGTGATTGGTCCAGGAAAATCACGTCACTATCAAACTTGACTCGACCGTCACTTCTCGTGGAATGAAAACTTACAGCGAAAGCAAAATTGAACTGCGAAATCTGCAAATCTTAAAGAAAATGCTGGAAAAGTCAAGTCATTTTTGGTCATCAGAGCATTCCTATGAGCCAAAAGCTTGGACGTTGTATTGAATGTTGCTGGAGTTGAAAAAATACGCTCGGAAAACTTGCGGTTGCGGTCAATCTGGAGGCTATTCGATTCGAGTTCTGAATGAAAGGAGCGTTAGTGACGCTGGAAATTTGTATCCTCTGTGGTTGGTGATTCTCAAATCCGTTTGAAATAGTGTCGGAGACACCTTCTAGCTGCGATACAGTTGGCCGTGAGCTGTAGTGAGCTATACTTTGCTTGCTACTGTGCCCCGAAACGGACTGGAGCATTCGCATCGGAAAGTAAGGTTATGTGTTTATTTTAACAGGTTTAATGAAGTGATGTGTTGATGTTTCGTTCCTGACATCAATCAGTGTGTCAACAGCTATTTTGAGACTAAAAAAAGTTGACTTTTTAAATAAATTAATCTCATAAACATTTTGTCCGTTAGGTTTGTTAAATTCGAGATAAAGCAATGGTTGTCGGCTTACCAAGACCAATTTTGTGCTTGGTTTAGTCTAGCTCGACTGTCGACTGAGACTGCCCGAGTATTTTTCCTGAATCATTTTCCAAAAAAGAAACGGCTTTATCTTTCTTATTCCTGCTTCTCGTACCTGTTAAATGCCTCAACAGGAACTTTTTGTACCTTATCTTTTGCCCAGTCACGTAAAATATTTTATTATATCTCTCAGTTAGTAGAAGCGCTGTGATTGGTCAATTTAGCGGGCCGTACTCTCCAGTACGGCCCGCTAAAATTTAAAGTTGGTTTTGTTGCCGAAATGTTTCGTGATTTATCGATAAGTGTTCTTAACTTTTATAGCAAGTGAAAGTTTAAAACTTTCTTCACGGCTTATACACTAAATTATGTAATAAAGCGTGCTAACGACTTAAAAACGGTTTCAAACTGACTCGTCAGAAATTTGAAGCCATTCCGAGTCCGCGTGAACAGAAATCGTTTCCGAACTCGTCAGGCACACACTAGAGATATGATAAATATCTTACTAACCTCGTCTTCTCGGTCCGTACTGTAAGTTACGGATCCTCGATCGTTTTTTCCCCTTCGATTTATGACCCGCGCGCTTCGCGCTTGGGCCATAAATCGAAGGGGAAAAAACTCGGTCCGTAACTTACAGTACGGACCTCGAATTCGGTTAGTAAGAGGTATATCTAAATTCTTAAAACTTTCCGCCATTTTAAAACACAGAGGGAAAAACTTTGTAGTGATGACGTCAATCGTGCGTCTGTCCTCTAATAGATCATAGGCGAAAACCAATCAAAATGTGAGAATGACTTGGGTTATTATATAAATGGAAAGGGTTTCAGCATTTTTACACACCCTTATTGTTTCAGGTACATCCAAATCATATAGACACTACCTTGATATTGATCCACTATGGGTTCTAAATTGTAATAAGCTGTCTTGCTATTCGGTATTTGAAACTCATATATATAATTACCACATAAAAGGACAGTTACTACTCCTTTAAACTAGCTTCTTCATTGTGTACTAGGTAACAAAATGTCACCATGCGATGGTTAACAAAACTGCCCTTGCTCCAAACGGCAATTCAAAAATTTTCAGGAAACCTTGCAATATGAATAAGCTGAATTTTTTTTTCATTTTGTTTATTTAAAGCTTGCGGGAACAACTATGCAAAGTGTGGACGGTGGGCGCAACTTGGAGAGTGCGGCAAGAACCAAGATTTCATGAGGGAGCAGTGTAAAAAGAGCTGCAATAAATGTTAAACTCACCATGCTCGCTATGCCTCATGTGGAGCTTGATTTGCCGTGATCATCTTGTCTTTAGAACGTTAGAGTATCATCGCTACATTTCATAGTTTATGTGGGACTATTTATAGTAGATTTAATGGATAAAACAGTCTGACATTAAATTTTACAGATGTCTTATGGATTTTTTCTCCTATAATAATGAGAGTTTAATCAGTTCGGAGGACTAACAGTGGACTCGTTACGTATATTAGAGTATATGATGTTTAGCTCTATAGTGTGGCATCACTTGCAATACAGGCCAAGTATTAATATATAGTCCAAAAACAATGTTGTTACTGATATTGCGATGTGATGTTTAATTGCCATTAACCTTTTATTTTGATTTTGACTAATTTCACTTTAAATTAGTTAGCGCGCAAATCAACATTATGGTAATAACGATACAATGATTGTTCTCCTTTACGGCAAAGCTCGCCATAGTTTGCTCTACGTCTGATCAGCAATAGATCACAGAAGACTTCAAAATGTGGTAAAAACATCAGGGGCTATCGCCTCGTGTGCTTAGCCTGCGAACAGGCTCCCGGTGAGCCCGAACGAAGCGAGGGAGGCTCCCCTCTCCCGCCCCGATCGCTTCGCTCATTCTTCTGTTTAGTGCTCGCCAAATATTTTTTTGGTCCTCGACGGGAGCTTGTTCGCAGGCTACGTGTGCCATGTTTTTGTTCTTACTACATTTTGACGTCATCTGTGATCTATGGTATTTACAGTACAAAGGTATTTACAGTATATAACCACGGTAGTCTAGCCGAGATGCAAGCAGAGCTCGTGCAGTGTTGGGCCTTGTTTTGAACGCATGCCTTGATATAAAGTTATTTACAATATAAAACCACGGTAGTCTAGCTAACCGTTTAGCAAGCTGTACGAGACGTCTAGAACGTAGGCCGCTAAAGCCTGGTTCTCATAGGCCACCGACATACCTGGGAAGCCGTCACGGAATATGTGAACATCTAACGCCGAATCATAATTTGTCCCAGGCATTGACCGCCGGCTTGCCTGCGAAGTTGGGCAGTTATCGGCGATGAAAATATTTTATGCGAACATCATCTGCAGACGCAACGTACTCCAGTTAGACGATTCGATCAATATTTGCAGGTAGAATGGTTGAAAATGCGCCAATTCGATTTGCATTTCTCGCCAATTAGAGTACGTCGACGATCCATGGCAAGATGCGCCGGGGCCCCACTGAAACAGATCGCCGAACGTTGTTAGTTGCAACCGGCGTCTACGCCGCAGGTAGGTCAGCGAAATATGAGAACCAGATTTAATATGTAAGTTTAGCCATCCATGCTGAGGGTGGGTTTTGTTTGCGTCGCTCGATTCTTGTAAATAACTAAGGCTAGACTTTCCACAGATAGACGTACCACACTCTTCACCTTTGCAGCTCTTTCTGCAGTTTTCAAACATCCATCTCGAATTGTTTTGACACTCTCCCTTTTTTGCCCAAAGTGGGCATTGTTCTGGATCAGAATCGGTGCATTTATATTTCAGATCATGAACTAAAAAAAATAAACAAACGTAGAGTATAAGCTTTATAATTCTACAAGCTCTTAATATAGAGCTATTTTAGCATGAATTTTCCGGTTTGTATTCAGCTAACCAAAACAGCATTTTAAAAGCAGGCTTACTTTCACATCGTCTGCCACTTTAACCTTCAGGACACTGACACTGATAACCCTTGGCGGTATCGTAGCATCGGCCGTTATTTTGACAAGGTGATTGAAGGCATGGGGAGCTTCTTCTTTTCAGGGCTGATGGACCTTTACAGCACACGTAATAACAGCTTTGAGATGGATATCCAACCACGATACACTTCCATCGATATTCTTTTTTTACAGTTATATTAATTACAGTTAACAATAAAGATTAGCGAAAAAACTGAGCAACGACGTTTCGGTGTCATCCTGGCACCATTTTCAAGTTAAAAAATATTAGTGCGAAAAGTAAACTAATTTGTACCAATGGTAGAGGTGCGAAATTGAATAAATTAAGATTAAGATAGCTGTTCAATGTTCATGTTCATTCCAATGAGGTGTCAAACATTGGTAATGAGTTCAGTGTCTGTTCAAAGCCTAAACAAATACTTTTGCGCGAATGGAGTCTGACTGTGTGTTAAGGCTCGGTTTCTTCTTGCGAATCCACAACATTTCGTGGATCAAGCAATCGAACTTTCCCTGACATTTCTTTAGGATCTTAAAGTTGTTAGTCAGGTCACCAACTGTATCAACTCGGTGTTCATTTTGAAGGTGTTTTCCGGTGGGGGTAAATCGGTGTTCCTCAATGCGCTTGTAAAGATGACGGCTAGTGTAACCGACGTATTCTGCATCACACAGATCACATATATAGTTATAAACAACGCACTGTTGATTGATCAAAGGTGGTTTTGGCTCTTGTACTTTGAGATCATCGCCAATTTTACGGCTTCTGAACACCGGCTGTAGTTTGTGATCAAGTTTATTACTCAAGTCCGAGAGATGTTTCTTTACTATGTCCGCTGATTTCTGGTCTTTAAAAGGCAGGACAATGCGGTAGATTTTCTCTGTTGGAGGCGTCGATCTTGTGTCTGGTGTCCGCTTGTCCTCAACATGGGAACTATTCTCAACAGAATGCGAACGCCTTAAACTGATCTCTTCTAACCTCAAGTACTCAGACTCTCTTGTGAATTCCACCATCACCCGTTTCGTTAATTCAGTGATGTCACCAGACACAAGATCGACGCCTCCAACAGAGAATATCTACCGCATTGTCCTACCTTTTAAAGACCAGAAATCAGCGGACATAGTAAAGAAACATCTCTCGGACTTGAGTAATAAACTTGATCACAAACTACAGCCGGTGTTCAGAAGCCGTAAAATTGGCGATGATCTCAAAGTACAAGAGCCAAAACCACCTTTGATCAATCAACAGTGCGTTGTTTATAACTATATATGTGATCTGTGTGATGCAGAATACGTCAGTTACACTAGCCGTCATCTTTACAAGCGCATTGAGGAACACCGATTTACCGCCATCGGAAAACACCTTCAAAATGAACACCGAGTTGATACAGTTGGTGACCTGACTAACAACTTTAAGATCCTAAAGAAATGTCAGGGAAAGTTCGATTGCTTGATCCACGAAATGTTGTGGATTCGCAAGAAGAAACCGAGCCTTAACACACAGTCAGACTCCATTCGCGCAAAAGTATTTGTTTAGGCTTTGAACAGACACTGAACTCATTACCAATGTTTGACACCTCATTGGAATGAACATGAACATTGAACAGCTATCTTAATCTTAATTTATTCAATTTCGCACCTCTACCATTGGTATAAATTAGTTTACTTTTCGCACTAATATTTTTTAACTTGAAAATGGTGCCAGGATGACACCGAAACGTCGTTGCTCAGTTTTTTCGCTAATCTTTATTGTTAACTGTATTCCAAATTTAATCTTATATTAATTACAAATAATAAATAATGTAAACAGTAATAACATAAACATACATAAAAATGGGTACAAACATACATAAAAATACAAACACAAAGAAAACGGCACTTATATTATTCGAACTATAGTTATCCTTTATATGACGGCTGTTTTTCTACACAGAATGGAACTAAAATTATCGAGTGTATTTATTTAAGTCACATATATTCGAACCCTTATTAAGCGGACACACCCTAATCTCGTACCCAGATCTCACTCTGTTTGCCGCTAAAAAGTGAGATATGAGAAAGTTCGATACTACGCCATTTTTTATTGGCTACTGTGAAAAGAGATGCAGCAATAATACCTTAACCGTGAATGGTTCTTTTTAAGGGTCCCAATTTTCCACATGGCCGTGGGAGATCTGGGTTCGAGGATAGGTACACCCAAATGTCGTGCTGTGTACATTTGAAAATGGAAAAGCCCGAAGCTACTGATTGAAGATGGAAAATGTTTATGGGCCGCTGTACCCGGGCAATGAACCTTTAAATACGTAGGCCACTTGAATACGTTCGACATCGAATTCTGAGGCGTAAGCGACCCCGAAAGCCTTACGAAATGGACAGCGGATTAACAAAAAGTCTAACAGTGAGTGAAGGAGTGAAATCCGTCCCATACTTATAACTCACTATATAAATTAGTAACAAAAGTAAAACACACATGACGTCCAATTCAGTGTTACTCTAAATACGAAGTGCGAGAAAATATTGTACTTTCAATGCTTAGTTACCATGACAATGCACCGAGCTTAAGACCATATAGATGCCGTGAACAATTAAAATTTTAGTAGCACTTACGCTGTAGCCTACGTTGCAGCCAGACGTGTCGCAAAATCCCCGATATAGTCCGTCTGTGAAGCTGCTCCCAAAAGCTTGTTCTGATATCCCGCATGGATACACGGATCTGTGTATCCATTTCTGATTGGCTAGTTTCTTACGCGCCTTGTGACTGGTCATATTCTTGCGAAATATATCACGCAATGCTAACAATAGAGTGACAGAACTACACAACTCCTATCCACGTGTATTAATAAATAGCCACTTTGAAAGTTTTGCTCGAACTAGTATATCTTTAAGGATCTGCCCCTTTGGTATGATACGATAGGGGGATCTTTGAATATTTCACTCAGCAATAATCCTGTGTTTTCAGGAGGACATTTCCAGAGTAGAGCCCTGGAGTAGAGCCGTTAGAGGTCATAGGTCTATGTGGTTTCCGCTGTTATCAGCGTGTAATTTGTAAGAGTTTGACACCTCTGTTTTTTGCCATGTGCTAACTTTTTTTGGCTCATTTGTACTCCAGGATATGTTTTAAGCTCTCTAGATGTTAGCTCTGGAGGGACAAAGTTTGAAATATTCCGCGAACATGTTGGTTACTTGCATTTTGAATTATTACGCCAGGCCCGGCTGTTTAGTTAACTGTTGCAAGTTATGCTGCTTCTTATCACGGTTGTCATATTTATCTTTGTCCGGCTTCGCCAGAGAACATGGTCTTCCATAAGCGATCGTAATGGCGATATTACAACGAGAACACTGGAACTACGAGGCTTTTCGAACAGAGCATCGGCAGCGATCGGAAGACACTGGAAAATCAAAGATATTACCGTAGCCCGTCGGCAAATTTGCAAAAATATTTTGACATCCAAGAAATTCGCGAAGCGAGGTTTCCTGTTCAGGTAGAAGATTATCGATTTCAAACTGCTCTCTCACGGATTTGAACGCTTTTTACCAATCTTCTTCTGTTATTGCAGACATCTTATTTCCAACTCGAAGTAGATTCGACGTTTAATAATGTACAAATGTACAAATGTTCTTGGGAAACCCACACACAATTATTTTTAGCATTACGTGATAGTTGCGTGATCGCTTTCGCAAGAATTATCCAATCAGAAAGTGCGTAAGAAACTAGCCAATCAAAAATGGATACACAAACTGCGGGATATCAGAACAAGCTTTTGGGAGCTGTTGCGCAGACGGACTATACCGGCGGTTTAGACTGTCTGCGACGCAGGCTATTACACTGTGGTAAAAATAAAAAAAATAAAATAAAATAAAAATTTCGATTTACAATAGTCATCGCCAAAAACATTGATTCTTTTAAGAATCAATGTACGTAGTAAAAAAAAAAATGGCCTGCAAAGGCGGTGGTAGTAATAACCATAAAGATATGCCAGGCTTTGGAAGACACATGAGCAATGAAATTGTTTCCATGCTTACTTACCGTTTGCCTGGACTCGAAGTTGTCCCACGATGGCCAAAACAATAACGATGCTACAACTATTCATGTCGGTCGACCACAACTATCAAAGAAAATATACACGTGGAATAAAATGGAGACTTTTAGTCTAAATATAAAGGAATAATTTTAGTTTAGTCCCCTGAAATCACATACCGTGGTACAATCTTCCTATTTCATAACTCGGCGATCCGCCTTTCTTTTGTGAACCACTCCAACAGTATATATACTATATACACGGTTAAATGTCGCTTTGTACATAACGCTGTCATGTCATCATGTCAAGCTGTCATGAGATCGATAGCTTTGTAGACCCAGGCTGACTTAAAAGCTATAACAACCTGCTGAAATAAAATTAATATGATAACGACGTCTTAGACCATAAAAAACACGGAGATCACAAATCACATACCTGCTTTAGATATTCCCAGTAATCATTAAAAGAGCTCTATGTCGCCCTCTGAGTTTAGAAAGTTCCGATCAATCAATTTATATTGTTCACGCCCACGGAAATAAAACTTTGCTGTTTTCAAATCGACATTTAGTCGAAAACATTTGTCTAATAAAAACGTCTTTGTCGCCACCAACTTCGAAATGACATGTTTTTGTTCTTAAATACAATAGACAGGTCAGCTAAGCATTAGTCAAATATCTCAATATTACCAATTTATGGGGTTGTCGCCTAGCATAAGATTTTTGTATTTTACATTTTTTGTTAAAGTGCTTTGAATAAAGCGTTGTTTACAAAACACAAAAAAATCGCGTATTTGAAAAATAGACGCATAATTATAACATAGAGTCGCTCTATTGGTAAATGTGTCCCAAAATGACGGTGAAGTCCACAGTTGTTGCTGACTCCATGGCAAGGCACACACGTATTCCTATCGACTTTCAACACAGTGGTATGGCATAGTGACTAACAAATTGGGCCAGAATCTAAATGATATCCCAACAAGGAATTATTTACGTTAATTGCCAAGTTCCTTTCATGGTTTCAAGCGCCTCTTTTTCCTGTAGTATCAGTAAGTTTGGTATAATGAACATTGCATGTTCAACAAGTATGGGTCGAATTTTATAAGTAAAATGGACAAAAGAGCGGCATTGCCTCATGTGACCGAGAAGATCGCTTAGGGCGATTAAGCAAAGGGCTTATATATTCGACTACTAGTGTTCTATGCGGAGCTGATAGAGGAGACAAAATTTAGTCAGAAACATTTCCTACTTGGCAATATCAAATCGTATAAACTAAATGCGTATCGGAAATCAGCCCTTAGTTGTCTAAAGAATGATTAATGCTATTCATTAGTTAAAACCCTTTCTAGTGGATGGCAGAGTTCGTGTTGCTAACTACTGGCGGATGGTATTATCCATCCTTTGATAAACTGGGCCCAGCTGAGCTGTTAAGTAATCATGAAAATTGTTTGTTTGCACACATCCTGTTCCTGTTTGGCCTCATCCTTATATCTCTTTGATGCATTACCGAGGGAAATTTGAAGCCATTAACACATGATTTAAAACGTTCAATGCAATTTCAAATGAGTTGCATACGATAAGAAGCTTTCTCCCGTCTTCATCTTTTTAAAAAGATTCAGTTATAGTGAAAAGTTTCAAATAAATTTCATATAATTAAAATATGGCCTAGCGTATGTTGTAAAAGTGTAATTATAAATGACCATATTATCTCCCACATTGTCATAATAACATTGTGCCGCAATAATAAACAAATGGAAAGTTTCCGACAAATATATTAAACTAAACATTATCTAGTAATTAACGCTGGTTAATACAAGTAAAAAAAAAAAGGTTTACAAAAGCCGAATGATCTTAGGTATTAAAAGTTGTTTACCGCCGATTGCTTTCATGAGGAGTACTTCAGTAGCCTCGTATTTTGATTGGTTGTTTTACGTAAGGATGAAGTAAAAATATCATCTTGATCTGAATTTCACTTGAGCTCTTTGACAGTCCACCGAAGACCGAATTGAATTAAACTCAGAGTCATCGTCTGGAATTGAAAAAAAAAAACATGTTACAACAAATATGATCACATCAAATAATTTTTAAGGTGAACCGAATTTAATTCAAATACATAAATACGTAAATGCAAGACTGGGAGAGAGCGTCATGGCGGACGGCAGCTAATTTAAAAGCTCTGATGCTGTCTCCAATTCCCTCCCCGAACCGTAACTTTCAATGCCAGACAAAATAGCAAAAGTTAAAACAACGGTTACTAGAAAATGGGAAGAACGTAACCACGTGGAACCACGTGCAAAACTTGTTAAATCGACAGACAACCAGGTTATGGCGTCCTCGCAATCGGAAACTGAGGGAACGGTCAGAGAATCGAGCAACACGAGTCTCGAAGATATAAAGAGAATTCTAGACAACATCCCAGATACCATTGCAAGAATCTTACATGAAAATGGTCAACTCAGAGACGAATTGAAAGAACTTAAGGCATCTTTGAAATCGAAAGACCGAGAGGTGCAGAGTTTACAAGAATCGTTGTCGAAAACGTGTGAACGAAAGGCTTTGGAACTGGAACTCAACGCGGCAAAAGTTAAGATTAATAAACAAGGCGACGAAATACACAACTTATGGGATAACCTTTGTGGTGACCCTCAACATTCCTTGCGTGACATTTCTGGAACATTCTTGCGTTATCACATGACATTTAGTTCTTAGAGGGGGATTTGCCAATTCCCCCCCCCCCCTATTGTAAACACGTGCCCTTTGAGCAAGTTGTTGTGGTTCGAGTGTTCTGTTGTTAGCAGAATTAAAGGAGATTAACTCTTATTACTGTTCGTCTATGTTGAACGCTAAATTGGTGACCCCGACGTGATCATGCCCGACGAAGCTGCCATTCAGGCACAAACAACCATGGTCGCTAGTGCTGTTTTGCCGAAACTACCGGATTTCTGGCCGTCTGACTCCGAACTTTGGTTCGCACAAGCTGAAGCGTTGTTCGCAGCTCAAAATATCACCGAGGAAAAGACGAAGTTTGGTCATGTGGTTCGCGTTCTCCCAGCCGAATATGCCTGGGAAATACACGACATTATTCTGCGACCGCGAGAAGCTCCTTACGCAGCACTGAAAACCGAAGTTCAAAACCGTGTCTGCCCTTCAAAACGACAACGCTTACAGCAGCTTCTACACGTGGAAGACCTTGGTGATGAAAGCCATCACAACTTTCACGGCATATGTTGAAGCTTCGCGGAGGTACAGTCACAGATGCTGCCATTGATGAGATTTTTTGTGAGCTTTTCCCGCAAAAACTTCCACTCACCGTTCGCACAGCCCTTGCGGTGGACAAAGATGCCAGCCTCAGCGAGCTCGCCGACATGGCGGACAACATGGCGGAAGTCCAAGATCCTCAAGCACCGGTTTATCAGCTCCTGCACCAGGGTGATTCTGAAATTACCGCCATTAAAACCGAGCTACAAAAGATCTGGAAAACATTGCAGTCGCCTTCATCAGCGCGGGAAGAACCACAGTCTCGCTCCCCACCTGATATTTGTTGGTACTACGAGCGATTTGGTGCGAAAGCTTTAAAATGCCGTGAGCCTTGCAAGTTTCAACAGCCACAGGGAAACTCGACCACCAGTCTGTGAACGCAGCCCTCGCGACTGCCACCTCTCCCCTTCTTCGACTTTATGACAAGAAGGCCAAACTGAATTTTTTAATTGACACAGGAGCTGCACTTAGCGTGTTTCCGACCAGACGATCAGATCGTTCCAAGGAAGGTGACGTTACCTTGCGAGCTGCGAATAACTCTGTCATTAACACTTACGGTTCTCGACAGTTAATCCTCAATTTCGGGCTCCCACGCCCACTAACCTGGCAATTTCTAGTAGCTGATGTCAACCAATTATCGGCGCTGATTTTCTGTTGCAACACAAATTGTTGGTCGTCGACCTAGCCAGAATGGAATGGGACACGTGTCGAAGCAGAACCTTTACTATGCCCCACTCCTCACCTTAATGTTCTTTCTCCTCCACCGTCCACCAGTGATCCTCTCACACGACTTCTGGATGACTTCCCGTTATCGACAAGCCCTTGCACCAGTGATACCCCTATCAGACACGGTGTCTCCCATCATATTGTCACCGAAGGCCGACCCGTCTTTGCACGACCGCGACGTTTCTCCCCAGAGAAATTAGTTGCCGCCAAAGCCGAGTTCAACAAACTCCTCGACATGGGAATTGTGCGCCCATCCTCCAGAACATGGGCCTCTCCACTCCACATTGTCCCAAAAGGCAATGGTGAAAGGTGCCCATGCGGAGACTACCGCAGGCTGATTTTACGTCCAATTTGGCTGGTAAAACCATCTTTTCTAAGATTGACTTGGTTCGCGCCTACCATCAGATCCCTGTTACCATGGATGTGGATGACATCGCTAAGACGGCCATTATAACCCCAGTTAGTCTGTACGAGTTTTGCCGCATGCCCTTTGGCTTAAGAAATGCTGCCCACACCTTCTAGCGGTTCATTGACGATGTCTGTCGTGACCTGGACTTTGTCTTCTTCTACCTAGACGACATCTTGATCGCTAGCTCCTCCCTAGAAGAGCACCTTCAACACCTTCAAACCCTCTTTCAGCGCTTATCTGACCATGGCCTTGTCATCAACCCAGCCAAATGTGAATTTGGCAAGGCAAAAGTGAACTTCTTGAGCCACACCATTAGCGCAGCTGGTATCCGTCCCAACATTACCCGTGTTGAAGCGGTTCGCACGTTTCCAGTTCCCCAAGACAAGAAAGCACTGCACCAGTTCGTTGCAATTGGCCTCATAAATTACTATCACCGCTTTGTCTCCAGGTGTGCTGAGATCTTACAGCCTCTACACCTGGCGCTGGCAGAGGACAGTTTCATGTGGACTGCCTCCTGTCAGCAAGCATTCGAAGCAGCCAAAATTAAATGGCTCTGTCGGAGGCTGTGATGTTGGTCCATCCTCAGCCGCATGCTGCCACCTGCACCACGACAGATGCATCAAACCTCTCTGTTGGAGCAGTGCTTGAACAGTTCATTAATGGACAGTGGAAACATATCTCCTTCTTTTCAAAGAAGTTGAGCCCTGCGGAACTGAAACGCAGTGCCTTTGATCGTGAACTATTGGCTGCTTATCTCGCTGTCCGACACTTCCAGTATTTTTTTGAGGGCTTTCGATATCAACACTGACCACAAGCCTCTTACCTTTGCGCTTCACTCCAGTGCCGAACGGCATTCACCACGGCAGGCCCGGCATCTGGCTTTTATTTCTGAACTCACGACAGACATCCGCCATATCGAAGGTCAAGCTAATCGTGTCGCTGATGCACTGTCCCGCAACATCCTTACCCTGCAACAATCCCCACTCGATCTTGACACCCTTGCTACTGCCCAATACCAGGATGAAGAGCTCCTTAAACTTTCCACCTCCCCCACTTCGTTGCAGCTTGCACAAGTACTTCTTTCGCATTCTGGGCGGACTCTTCTTTGTGATGTCTCCCACGGTCGTCCTCGTCCTCTGGTGCCCTCCGCGATGCGTCGAGCCATATTTGACAAAATGCACTCTTTGTCTCATCCCGGCATCAAGGCCTCTCGTCGTCTGATGTCGGAACGGTACGCCTGGCCCAATATGAAGAGAGACATTGCCTGCTGGACCCGTACTTGCCATGACTGTCAGCAGTCAAAAGTGCAGCGGCATGTTAAAGCCCCACTGAAGGCCTTCTCCCCACCAGAATGTCGTTTCTATAGTATTCATGTGGACATTGTTGGGCCCTTACCTCCATCCAAAGGCTACACTTACCTGCTTACTTGCATTGACCGATACACCCGCTGGCCCGAGGCAATTCCAATGGTTGATGCCACCGCTGAGTCCTTCGCTTCAGCCCTCGTAACGGGCTGGATCTCACGCTTTGGTGTTCCAACGACGATTACCTCTGACCTGAGATAGCAGTTTGAGTGTGATCTTTGGCATTCCCTCATGAACCTCTTTGGTACTACACAACTCCGCATCACAGCGTACCACCCACAGGCAAATGGTCTGGCAGGTAGTAACTGGGTCGATGACCTCCCTATTATCCTTCTTGGAATTCGTGCGACTCTCAAGGAAGACCTATCATGTACATCAGCAGAAATGGTATATGGCACGACCCTCCGTCTGCCAGGGGACTTCTTCTCTGCCCCCACGATCGAGCACCCATCCTCATTTGTGTCAAGACTGCGTTCTTCCATGCAGCACCTCCAGTTTGTTCCTACGGGATGGCACGGCCGTCATGCTGTATATCTCCCTTCTGATCTCCATACAACCACCCACATGGGTGCGGCGTGACAGCCACAAACCTCCACTTACGCACCCTTACGATGGTCCCTTCCTGGTTCTCCGCCGTTTCGACAAGCAGTTTACCCTGGACATCAATGACAAGACCAAAGAAATCACAGTTGACCGTTTAAAGCCTGCTAAGCTGATTGGAGATCCTGGTACTGTTGATCTTTAGCTTCCAGCTGCAGTTTCTGCCCCACATTCTCCAACACTCCCAGCTCCTCGAGAGAGCACTAGCACTCCGAATCAAATTCCTTCTCACCCGCCCACCACAACCCGGGCAGGCCGCCCCAGTCGTCGAGCAACACACCTCTCCGATTACCTCTGACTGGTAGGGGGTACTGTGATGACCCTCAACATTCCTTGCGTGACATTTCTAGAACATTCTTGCGTTATTACATGACATTTAGTTCTTAGAGGGGATTTGCCAATTCCCCCCAATTGTAAGCACGTGCCCTTTAAATTTGAGCAAGTTGTTGTGGTTCGAGTGTTCTTTTGTTAGTAGAATAAAAGGAGATTAACTCTTATTAGTGTTCGGCTATTCTGAACGCTAAACCTTGATAGCTTAGAACAATAGACAGGAAAAAACAGCCTGGAAATCCATGGTGTCCCAAAAGAAGCGTGCAGCTCTACGGAAGAGGCATCCTTGCAATCGCCAATGCGTTAGATGTTGACATTTCATCAAATGATATAGAAATATCGCATCATCTTAAAAAAAGAAACAGCAATACCGCAATTATCGTTAAGTTTGCAAGCCACAAAGTTAAAACCAAACTATATAAAGCAAGAACAGGGCTCAAGACAGTGAAAATGTCAAGTGTATTTGCGAGATGCCCTGTATCCATTCCAGAGTTTAAAGATCGCATCTTTATTAATGAAAACCTCACAGGTCACAGACGCTTTGTCATGGGTCAAGCAAACAAGATGCGGAGAGACGGTTTACTTCTTGGCTGTTGGTCGTTGGACGGTAAGATGTTCGTAAAAACGTCGCCTGATGGATCCCTCACTAGGATCGTTAGTGAAGACGATCTTAAAAATTTGTAATTAACCGTTTTGCAGAAATCTTACAAAAACCGTAAATAACGTATCGAAGTGCAAATTTGCATATTTTGAGGGAAATGAGATCAAACAGGGAGGAGGAAGAGAGACTAGCACTTTTTCGCTTTGCTTCCCTTCCTTTGCAGGACTAAAGTTTGTAAGTAGAATTTCTTTTTTCTTTTGGAAATTGGAAATACTTTCAAACCTCCCAGCGTGGTCACTTTTTTGTTGTTGTTGTTTACTGAGTGCGGTGTTTGTCTTGTATTTTTTTTAAGAACTGTGCAACTTCACTTCGTAATTCTTTCGTTCATCTTGGTTACCTTTGCGATTACTAATTAAGTTAGTCTCTTAAGCGTAGCTCATTTATATTTCTGAACTTTACTAGTATTTTTGTCTGTCTTCGTATTTTCGTTTTCTATTTTTTTTACTTATTTTTTTCTCTGGCTCAAGCCTTTGTTGCTGTTTGTTAGCATAGCTATTTTACATTTAAGAATAGGTGTTAGGTTTTATTCGGTAGAATACTATGAAATTCATCAAAATCTTATCATTGAATGTAAGGGGGTTGCATAATCACGTCAAGGGAAGGGCATTGCTTTTGTATCTCAAGAATCAAAATGCAGATTTTTATTGTCTTCAGGAAACCTTTTCGTTAAAGGAAGATGAAGTCCCTAAGGCTTCAGAATGGGGTGGGAAAAATACTTTTCTCACACGGTACAAAACATTCCAAAGGTACTTGCATATTGCAGAGGCCAAACTCTTTCTTCTCTTTAGAGCCTCTGTCTATTGATCCTAACGGTAGATTGTTTATCGCAAAAATCAAGCTAGGTGAAGATTTTTGTTAGCTTCCGTTTATGCTCCATGTGATTCCCGACAGCAAACTTTGTTTACACAGAACTTATGTACAGATGATGTCTCTAAAACAAACACGTCCAGAACTATAATCGCTGGTGACTGGAACACCACTCTTCATTCCTTAGATAAACGTGGAGGGCGACAATGACAAGAAACAAGTTACAGGAATTCTCTTCTTAGTTTTATGGAGGAATTAGGTCTTGCTGATGTTTATCGAGTCTTACACCCCCAAAAGAAGGCATTTACTTATGAATCAAAATTTCTGATACTTAAATCTAGCGTTGACTTTTTTCTCATTGCGCAGTCTTTAAAGTCAAACATAAGAACAGCTGAAATCTGCTTCTCAGTTGCTCTAGACCACAAGGCCATTTACTTGAGCGTAAAAATCAACGACGCGTTTCATCGCGGCCCAGGCACGTGGATATTCAATAACAAATTATTAGAAGACGAAAAGTATGTTCAGCTTATCACAGGATGTTTACCGAGAATTTTAGCAGAGTATCAAGAAGTTGAGAGCCATCAACTTTTATGGAAACTTATTAAGATGGAGTTTCGCTCTGAAACCGTAACATACTCGAAAGCTAAACGCAACTCCGAATTTAAAAACAGGGAAACTTATGTTCAGGGAAAACTCGATGCCCTTGATAATGAAATATGTCACGGAAACAAGCATTTCAACCAACCATTGTTAGATGAATACGAATCTATCAAGACAGAACTGAAAGATATTTACAAAAAAAAAAAAAGGTAAAGAAGTCATGTTCCGTTCAAAAGCCCGCTGGATTGAAAAAGGTGAGAAACCTACCAATTATTTTTTCAATTGAGAAAAGCGAAACTTTGAGAAAAAGGTTATTGCACATTTAAAACTTGAGAATAGCGAGATAATTTCGGACATGAAACAAATCAACTAAGAAATAGAATTATTTTATAGCGATTTACTAGAGACAAAAATCATCCGGCTTTCTTTCCACGGGAATGTTTGCTCCTTTGTTGAGGACCTAGACATTCCCAAATGTCTTTTGAGGGATCAGTGTCTCTTGAATCTGACCTGACACTTGATGAGATAAAAAACGTTGTAACATCCTTTCAGAACAACAAATCCCCTGGTGAGAATGGCTTTTCCAAAGAATTTTATGAAACATTCTTCGACCTAATTGGCACACATCTCCTTAATTCATATAATGAAACTTTTACCAAAGGACAATTGTCAATATCTCAAAGATTTGGCGTTATCTGTTTGATACCGAAAGACGACTCCTGCGTTATTGAGCTGTCCAATTGGCGACCGCTAACTCTCTTAAACGTTGACTACAAAATCTTTGCAAAAGCAATTGGCCAAAGAATTGAGTCAATCCTACTGTCTTTGATTATACACTCTGATCAAACAGGCTTCATTAAAGGTTGATTCATTGGCCAAAATGTTCGGCTTTTAAATGATATTATGGAATATACAGAGGCTAAAAAAGCTCCCAGGCATCCTACTTTTTATTAATTTTCGTAAAGCCTTCGACACCATTGAATGGAATTTTATCCACAAGTGTATTGAATACAACTTTGGTCCAAATATTACAAAATGGATATCCATTCTTTCCAATGATGTTGAAAGTGGCTTTTTTTCATGACTCATTACTTCAAAGTCTCTCGAGGTGTCCGTCAAGGGTGTCCTCTGAGTCCTCTTTTGTTTGTGTTAGCGGTTGAAATGCTAGCCCTCAAAAGACGCCAAAGCCAACTCTGCCGGGGCATCGCACTCCCAAGTGGACAGAACGCTAAGATCTCACAGTTTGCGCATGATACAACCCTGATTCTTGAAGATACCACGTCACTTAGAAATGCCATGAATATGGTTAATTCATTTGGAGTATTATCCAAAAGCCTTGTGGATTGGTGCTTCGAGCAAAAATAAGATAGAACCTTTAAAATTCCAGCGTCCAAAAGATCCCATAAAATTCCTTGGAACTTACCTTTCCCACGATGCAGCTGCCAACAACAACAATAATTTTTATGTTAAAATAAGGAAAATGGAAACGAAGCTTAAGATATGGCGGTCGCGGGACCTGACGCTCTTTGGGAGAACTATGCTAGCAAAATCCCTAGGGTTGTCATAGCTAATCTATACTGCCTCCATGCTTTCTGTCCCAGAAACAGCGATACAACAAACCCAAAGTAAACTGTTTGCTTTTCTATGAAAGAATTTGAAAGATAAGGTTAAGCGACAGGTTCTGTTCCGCCCCTTATCTAAGGGTGGGCTAAGCTTTCCCTGCTTCAGGACTGTTATAGAAGCGCTGCGTCTCAGTTAGATAAGTAGATTCTTAAACAACACTCGTGACACCTGGACGGCAATGCCTATTTACTACTTCGATAAACATGGCGGACTCCTTTTTCTTCTAAACTGTAATTACAGTGTCGAGAAATTAGAAAGAAAAATACCTCTCTTTTATCGAGAACTCCTTGATCACTTTCAAGAACTGCGCAGCAATTACGAAGATTCATTGAAACACGAATTCATTTTGTGGAACAACAGTGATATAACTATAAAAGACAAATCGGTCTTTTGGAAAGCCTGGCGGGATAGTAATGTTCTTTTTGTGCAAGACTTGCTGAACAGTTAAGGTAATTATCTTTCACCACAAGAATTCAGCGATAAGTATAACACCAAAGTTAACTTTCTGCAATACTACCAAATCACCTCAGCTATTCCCGCTTATCTCAAAAGTTACGCATCAGTTCATATGGACCTTGGGGATCTGAATTCAATTTGCGAAAACTTCGATTTCCAAAACTTTCTGCAAGCAGTTTTATAACTTTTTGTAGAGGAAATCAAAACAGAACCTACTGCGATTAAATCATGGCGGAAAAATTGTCCTGAAGTTGCTGACAATTGGATGAACTGTATCCAAAACAATTGTAAAATCACTCGGGATAATAAGTTAAAACAATTCTATTTCAAGTTGTCGCACAGAATACTAGTCACTAATAAATAGGTTAATCGATTTGGAATAACTGACTATGTCAAATGTGTTCTGTGCGGTGAAAATGACTCATTCTTTGATTGTCAATCTCTCCTGAAATTATGTGACGAGTGTCTTCAATGGTTCAATAGTTTACACCAAATCAATGTCAGCCTAACCTCGCTACAATGCTTTCTCAATTAACCAACACCAAACA
>NC_138152.1:17329471-17331971 GCF_964199315.1 Orbicella franksi | reverse complement strand
GAGTTACTGTTTTTCTGTGGATAGTTGAGTTGGCATCCAGATGAAAAACAGGATTTTCAGGAGAATAAAAGGGAAATAGCAGCATTAGAAACGGCCGCCGAGAAAATAGAACTGGATTTGAACTGGCTTTCTCCCGAGTGAAAATAATTCTTTGAATAAACGCTTAGAGGAAATTTAAAAAGTTTCTCCATGAATACATTTAGTATGTTTTAAATTCCTCTATTTATTTCCTATCATTCATTCTGACTAGGTATAAAATACAAGGTGGAAGATTGTATTCACCAAGTTTGAAGGATGTAGCTTAGCTAGAAGACGCTCAGTTAATTTTTCTAATTTTCCATACATTTGTCTGTATTTTTTTTTTATAGATTATAGATGAATAATCAGGTCTGTGATATATTTACATTTAACCAAATCGGGGAAGAACATGTAGACCGGACTCGACTGAGCGGCGGAAATCGAGCCTACAGCAAGCAGTAAAACAACAAACCCAGAAAAAAATATTACCCTCGACCCTCGACCCTCGACCCTCGACCCTCGACAAAAAGATAGACTCGTTCTAATCACAGCCGGGCCCGGCGTCACAATATAAAATGCAAGTAAGCAACATGTTCACGGCACAAAGTTCATATTTTGTCCCTCAAAAGCAAATTCGTGGAGCCTTAAAAGCATATCTTGCTATAGAAATGAACCTAAACAATGCATAAATACATGGCAAATTACAGAGGTGTTAAACTCAAAGAGTCGACATGCAGACTGTGCAGATAACAGCGGAAACCATGCAGACCTATGACCTATAAAAATTTGCCATAGCACGATCTAACGGCTCAACTCCACTTAAAATTCCTCCTTATTACACAACATGAAGTGCCCTTCATGAACAAGGGGTAAAGCGACAAGAAAGGTCGAGTGACCGAACAGAGAACGGCAAATGTACAAATGTCACGAACACTAGAAGTCGTGTTTTTTTTTTTTTTAGTCAACCCCATTTTACGTTTCATTCAGCGTACAGAGTAACTGACATGCCAAGGAATTTTGCTGCCCTTTCATGCAGGGGCGTAGCGTGAGATTCTGAAGGTGTACGCACAGCGCGCAAATACTAGGGGGGTCTGGGGGCATGCTCCCCCAGAAAATTTTGAAATTTAGGGTCTCGGAAATGCCATTTCCAACTATTTCCGCGGAAATTTTTTATAAATAAATGCGACGGAAAATGCCGTAGTTGGTTGTTTATTTTACCCATCTTTAGAGTTTTCGGTAACCTACAACAAAAAATGGGGTAAGACAATGGTAAAAACAGGGCAAGACGTGCACTCTTTAGACGGGCGAACTCTGTTATAACATCATCAATGTCAACGTCCTTGTGCTTGGAAATGTGCAAAATTGCTAAAGAGCTCAATCTCCCATCTGCTATGGTACTTCGTAAGGGCGTTTTCGATCTCTTCATACTGCTGAAACTACGCTCAGCAGTGCAAGCAATCTCATTCCCAGAGTCTCCGTTCCCCTTGACCAGCGGTCGGAAAACAAGAGCTCTGGGAGCAACCATTTTGAAATAACCGACTTCTGCCCATCCGATTTCACTGCGCAGTCTGCATCTATGGCGCACGCATGAAATGGTTGCTTCTAGAGCTCTCGTTTCCGACCGCTGGTCAAGGGGAACGGAGACTGGGAACGAGATTGCAGTGCAAGTTGATACAGGTACGCCAACAATGTTGTCACAGCAACATAACCTCCGGGATAGAATTGAGGGTTGTCACGATCAAGAGTCTCAACCAAAGTCTTTGGCTTTACATTACCATCCATTCCACTCCACTTTTGCCTCCATCTTTTGACCTCGGATTTGAATTCGCCCTTAGAGATGTCCATGTCACTGCCGAAGTAGCAGTAGATATCATTAACGGTTCTTTCTGTTGGCTCAGTGAGCTTCGCTGGAATATAGAATTAAAGCTAAAAGGGTGTTGGCTTCCTAAAACAACTAGAGAGTGAACAAGTCTAGGAAGCCAAATAACGTTTCTTGTCGTTTATGGATTAATTAAAAGGTACTGGGAAAACAAACACACAGACCAGTATAATTCGAAATTTAAAAATCTGTCCTATTTTATCGTAACTTTGACAAATACTATAAGGGAATAAAACTTTTTTTTCCAGATTTCAACTGTACGCACGGGTGTACGTGCGTATATGGACGCTACGCCCCTGTTTCATGCAGTTGCTTTGTTAAGGTCAAACTGAAATATCCCAGGCGTAAAAAAAGGTTTTTAAAAATTCCAGCAGCGACAGTATGCAAGGTTGAGTAATTACTAAGAAAATTTGTCATAAGACAATTCACTCTTGTTGGATATGAGCCAGGCTCCCATGCAAATTTCTTGTCAAATGTTTTCTCGTTTCTTCTGAAACGAGCTGGCTTCAACTTTTGTCCGAGCTTGCCGTACCAAGAACACAGTAAACATGGATTCAAGCAGATACAAAAAGCATCTCGTCGGCAAACCTGTGGAAAGTGCAA
>NC_138152.1:17321971-17324471 GCF_964199315.1 Orbicella franksi | reverse complement strand
CACTTGGCTAGTAAGTTGAAAAGTTAGTGTCGAGCCCTGTATCATGTCATCTTTTTAGCTTGTGCATGTGTAGTGGCTGACTGAAATCGCATGGAATAAAATTGAAAATCACTGTTTGACATTTACACTTAGTAATGTGCTACTGAGAGTGTATTCCCAAATCAAATATTAGACTGCGTTCCTCACTCATATTTCAATTGCTTTTCAAGTTATTTTGTTTACACTTGCATGATCCTGACACTGATTGGTACCTCTGATTGATAACAGCCATTGATAATTAACAGCCATTTTGTGTTCAGCAGTTGTTTATTTTTTAAAAGTATATAATATTATTATTCAAAATGGTGGCTAGAGGCTGTACAGGATAAACATAAGCAGACGTTATGTGTAATTTAAGTATACTTATGTCTAGCAGTGCAAAACATTAAATAGCTCTTATTTGGAATATTATTTTGAGGGTTAGTCTATTTTAGGGCAGTCCATTTGGGTGGTCTATGGACTAGGGGTCAGTGTTTTGCCCATCACCCACGAGATCCATATTTCTCAATATGCGAGAGTTAGACTCTTCACAGATTTTTCTCCACGCTGCATTTTCTTGACTCTCCGTTCTCCAGCAACTTGTCATTTTTGGTCCATAATTGGACGAGCAGTTTTTGCTTGAGTTGCGTTTGTAGTTGCTAGTGTGAACTTTAAAACCTCTGAAAGTTGTTATTTCAGGATGGTGCCTACTTTTGTTAGTGCGCACACATTCTGCGTATCATGCAAGGTATGGTTTAAGCGCCACGCACGCGCTGGAGTTGGCATTGACGCAATCAACTATGTTACTAAGTACACGACTAAAATGAAAGCAAAATTGAATTTTCCTACCGTGGCCAAATCAAGTTTAATGAACCTCTACTTAAACCAGGAATACCAGAATAGCAGTCTATCGCTAACCACTGACTGTTAAATTGATGTCTTCCAGCTGAAAAACTAGCTGTTATATGTCTAAAATTATACTGAAATCCAATTGTAAACATATTCCTGCAGATAGCTTAGTGCGTGCGCAAATCAAGTGCAAGACACGCAAAATAATGGTTTACTTACTGGGGAGGTGACAAGAAAAAATGTAATGGGCACCCTAAAAGTTTTCAAAAAAGGTCAATAACTTTAAAAAATGCGGGGTTACCCCTACATTTTATGTTATGAAATGGAAGTGGCAAGCCTCTTCAACACATCAGTAGTTTCTGGTTTTTGAGCAAAAGATATTTAGATTGTATTTTAGCTGAACCAGAGGAAGGCTGTCAGAGACGCTAAAAGCCCGGTTGCAATTGATTTTCATATTAAGAACATACCAAAAGTGGTTTTTATGTTACCATTTACCATGCAGTTTTTAGATCTTTATAAATGTGTTTGCTTTTCTGTATGAAAAAGAGAAATCTAAGGAAATCTGTGAAGAAATATCCTTTTCTTCTTTTTTCAGAAAAATGCTGATGTCAGCATTTTTGTTGAGAATCAAAGCTAATTATCTCAAAAAAAAAAAAATTGTGGCTTCCCCAATTTTTTCTTTTTGGATTCCAATAGCCCTTGGAGAGATCTACTTTTTTTGGGAGGTCCTAACCTGGTGCAAAAACCTTTGTATTTAGTAGGCACCGTCGTTAACATGTATATAGAAGGTGTTAGCACTAGTCAACTGTAACTCCCACCCCCAAATCCATGGGGAGTTGTGGGAAATTCACAAGAGCATCTTTGTAATTTAATAAACTTCCCCCAGGCCCCAGGGAGAAATTCAGAAGGTAATTACCCCTTGGGCTGTGTGAAATGTACATGTGAAAGCAAATAACAGTTTTTTGTGACTGGGATGCCAAAAGTGCCAAAAGTGCCAAAAGGGTTTAGGGGCATGTGTCTCGGCTTGAGCTTGACAATAGCAGCATAAGCATCGCAGTGAACAAGCTCAGATTTCATTGTTTTGAGCCGGACATTTGATTGGCTGGATTTGAAAATGTTGGAATCTATTGTTTCAGTTCTGCCATCTGATTGGTTTTCATTGTCTGTGTGACCCCAGTTTCAGTAAATGCACCGTAATACATAACATGCCATCCACTTTAGGCACTTGAGAGTTAAACAACTTTAAACACATGCAGTATTGGTTGCAGCATGAAATTAACCAACTGTTATGTAGCAAGAAAATTTCTTGAATTGTTGTAAATTGAACATTTTCCTTGAGAAAATTTAAATCGCTGCTTGTGCATTTAGACATGACTATCCAGTGCAAATAGATTCAAATATGATCCCTAAAAGTAGGTCCAATAAAATCTTACAAGGAGGGCCACTGGGCCTTTGAAAAGTAATTTCTTGGCAAAAGCTGCATTTTAAGAAATGCTTCTAGTCAAGACTTGCAAGGTGTCTTTGGGTTCAGCCATAGATTGCACACTCTCTCTTTACTATGGAGTTGTCTTCAACAATTGTTTGCTACATTGACCAGTATTAATTTGCTTCACCACTCCTATTTACTAAGCAG
>NC_138152.1:17289471-17316971 GCF_964199315.1 Orbicella franksi | reverse complement strand
ACTGCTCGCGCTTTGTTATCGGCATTACCTGGTCTCAGACCAAGATTTCAAGAAATGCTGCGATGAGACGGTTATTTTTAAAGTAGAGTGTACCTGTTTGCATGAAATGGTTGTGTTCGAATATTTACACCAAACACGATGGATACAACTGTAATCGATTGTTTACTCAAACTTCACGTTTCAAAATGTTTATTTTACTTGAAGTCAAGTTTGGCTGTGGCCATGGGTGTTCCATAAAAGTTAAAACTGCCGATATTGAACGAATAATGTGTGCTACAGTTGTAACCTTCAAAAAGAAACAGACAGTAGGCGGAAGGAAAATCAGTTTCAGGCGATATGCGCGTGCCGGTGATCGAAATATATTTGCATACCATTACAATGTACCAAAAGCAGCGTCTATTTTGATTTAACTGCAAATGTTTGCGAACGTTAATCATGTGGTTACTCTAAAAGGGAAAAAAAACAGATTACAAGTATCCTTATTGACGAAAAAGGTTCCATTCGCTTATTTTTGTTCTTGATGAAGGTAGCTGGCCAAGTTCCATGTTGGTTTCACGAATGACGAATTTACAAAAATGTACCACACGTTTATGTCTCTCGACGGGTTAGTTTTTTCGGGCCGCGGAAGAGACTTTCACACATCATAATATACAGTATGGGCTTTTAGAAAATTTTAGTTTCGACTTCAAATTCAATGTACCAGCGGGGCTTTTGATGGTATTGAAATTAGCTAAAATTAGCCATTTCGCTCACGAGCTTCGATGAAGGTACTTGTATCGGCCTAAAATATTATTAAACTTTGAGGTTTTGCTAATCAAATTAATGCTTTAGAAACAGCAAGACATGTACTATGAGCTACCCAAAGTATATCGCTAGATATCAGCGCGTTGATCTGTACGAGCGAAAAGAAAATGCACAATTTTCGGCCATTTTCGGCGGCGTCAGGCAGCTAAAATGGCGATTTTCAAACTTTCCTCAATTTTGAAAAAACTAAAGCGCTTCAGGACCTTTGAATGGTATTTTCGAAAACAACTCACTACAGAGGTTATTTGGGCAAAATATGAAGAAATCGAAAATTTCGCGACTGTCATCTCATTCTCGGTGTTTACAGGAACTGGCTCTTAAATCAAGTGGTTAGGAGGGTCAAACAGAATGTAGCAGCATAAAGCAAGTGTCATCATGAAAGTGCAGTCCTGAAAAACTAACTGCACCAAAGGATAACAGTAGAGACAATCTCTAATGATGCAAAAGAGTTTCTTTGGTTCCAACTCAAGTTTCTCGGCTATCATTGAGAATGACTCTGCATTTTGCATTAATTATCCGTGTTTCTGTGTACTGAATTGTGTGTTGTTTTCTCTCTGGCACTGGTAGATCAGCTTGGTAATCTGATTCTTTCCTGGTTTTTCGAGGGACGAGAAGGTTAATGAGAAATCTTGGTAGTTCAGGTGAACCTGGAGTGGTGCAAGCCTCCCTGTAGATATTTGGTTGGCCCACAGGTGTTCTGTGCGATGGTTCCTAAAGATATGAGAGTCTCTGAGTTTTCCTACCATGATGAGAGTCTATGTGCATCCTTTCTACCATAGGATGACAGTCAATGAGATTCCTTTCCAAATGGCCGTGTATCTTATGTGGTTGATTGTCTGCCCCCGGTGTTCACCTGAATTACCCAGATTTCTTGATGACCTTCTGGTCCCTTGCACAACCTGGAAAGAGTCAGATCACCCAGCAGAACTGCCAGTGCTGCAGAGCAGAATGGCACATAATTTAGCACATGGAAATGTGAATACTTACAGCCAATTGCACAGTCATTCTCAAATGTCAGTTGAAAGATTTGATTAAGAACCATTTCAAGTCATTAGAGATTTTCTCGGCTGTTATCCTTTGGTGTGGCTGCTTTCTCAAGGTTGTGTCTCTCATGCTGACACTTGCTTTCCTCCTACCACTAGTGCACCCTTCTATTTAAATAAAATAATAATGCATAGTTTAGTTCAATTCAATTTGTTTTAAGTGCCCCTGAGATATTCTTGTTCTGTTCAACTTATTGTAATACATCTTGAAAATAATTAAACTCAAAGCTGCTGTATGTTACTAATGGACCTATTCATTTCTTTTTTCTGACCACATACCTTTTTCGAGCGTCAACAAGCTTACTGTAGCAAGACATGATTTCTGGTAAGTAAAGAGGTATTGTATTTACTTTCTAATCATTTATACTTATTTTTCCGTGTTGCTTCTAATTCACAATTCTTGTAATTCTTTCATTTTTTCCAAGGGAATTTTATTTTATTTTAACCCTTACTAATTACTTAGATGCTGTGCTGTTCCCTTGTCGGGATCTTTTAACTATTTACTTAGATGCTGTGCTGTTCCCTCGTCAGGATCTTTTACTTATTACTTAGATGCTGCGCAATTCCCCCTTAAAGAGCTTTTACGTATTACTTAGATGCTGCGCCGTTCCCCTGTTGGGAACTTTTACTTCTTAGACGCTGCGCCGTTCCCCTGTCAGGAGCTTTTACTTATTACTTAGACGCTGCGCCATCCGCCCCATCGGGACATATTACTTCTCACTTAGACTCTGCGCCATCCCCCCGTGGGAGCTTTTACTTATTACTTTGATTCTGTACCATTCCTCTGTCAGGAGCTTTTACTTTATTACTTAGCTGCTGTGCTGTTCCCCTGCGGGAGCTTTTACTTTCTTACTTAGCCGCTGTGCCGTTCTCCTGCGGGAGCTTTTACTTATTACTTAGACGCTGCGCCGTTCCCCCATTGGGAGCTTTTACTAATTACTTAGATGCTGCGCCGTTCCCCCCGTCGGGAGATTTTACTTATTACTTAGACGCAACGCTGTTCCCCCGTTGGGAGCTTTCACTTCTTACTTAGATGCTGCGCCGTTCACCCGTCGGGAGATTTTACTTATTACTAAGGCGCTACGCTGTTCCCCCGTTGGGAGCTTTTACTTCTTACTTAGACGCTGTGCCGTTCCCCTGTCGGGAGCTTTTACTTATTACTTAGATGCTGTGCCGTTCCCCCATCGGGAGCTTTTACTTATTACTTAGATGCTGCGCCGTTCCCCTGTGGGAGCTTTTACTTATTACTTAGATGCTACACTGTTCCTCTGTCAGGAGCTTTTACTTATTACTTCGATGCTCTGCCATTCCCCTCTCAGGAGATTTTACTTATTACTTAGACAATGCACCGTTCCCCCGTCTGGAGCTTTTACTTATTACTTAGGTGCTGTGCCGTTCCCCCGTCTGGAGGTTTTACTTCTCACTTAGACTCTGCGCCGTTCCCCCGTTGCGAGCTTTTACTCATTACGTAGACACTGCGCCATTCTCCTGGGAGGGCTTTTACTTATTACTTAGACGCTGCGCCGTTCCCCCGTCAGAAGGTTTTACAATGTACTTCTCACGTAGACTCTGCACCGTTCCCCTGCGGGAGCTTTTACTTAGTTCTTAGACGCTGCGCTGTTCCCCTGTTGGGAGCGTTTACTTATTACTTCCATGCTGTACCGTTCCCCTCTCAGGAGATTTTACTTTGTTAGTTAGCCGCTGCGCCGTTCCCCTGCGGGAACTTTAACTTATTACTTAGACGCTGTGCCGTTCCCCCATCGGGAGCTTTTACTTATTGCTGAGATGCTGTGCCGTTCCCCCGTCAGGAGCTTTTACTTATTACTTAGACGCTACGCTGTTCCCCCGTCGGGAGCTTTTACTTCTTAGTTAGACGCTGCGCCGTTCCCCCGTCGGGAGCATTTACTTGTTACTTAGAGGCTACACTCTTCCCCCGTTGGGAGCTTTTACTTCTTACTTAGACGCTGCGCCATTCCCCCTTCCGAAGCTTTTACTTATTACTTAAATGCTGCGCCGTTCCAAGTCGGGAGCTTTTACTTATTACTGAGATGCTGCACCGTTCTCCTGTCGGGAGCTTTTACTTATTACTTAGATGCTGCGCTGTTCCCCTATCGGGAGCTTTTACTTATTACGTAGATGCTGCGCTGTTTCCCTGTTGGGAGCTTTTACTTTTTACTTAGACGCTGGACCGTTCCCCCGTCGGGAGCTTTTACTTCTTACTTAGACACTGTGCCGTGCCCCCGTCAGGAACTTTTGCTTATTACTTAGACGCTGCGCCGTTCCCCCGTTGGGAGCTTTCACTTTTTACTTAGATGCTGCGCTGTAACCCCGTCGGGAGCTTTTACTTATTACTTGGACGCTGCGCCGCTCCCCCGTCAGGACCTTTTACCTATTATTTAGACACTGCACCATTCCTCCATTAGAAGCTTTTATTTATTACTTAGATGCTGCACATTTTCCCGTTGGTAGCTTTTAATTATTAATCAGACGCTGCACCGTTTCCCTGTGGGGAGCTTTTACTTATTACTTAGACGCTGCGTCATTCCCTCCTCTGGTGCTTTTACTTATTACTTAGACGCTGCACCATTCACTTGCGGGAGCTTTTAGTTATAACGTAGATGCTGCACCATTCTTCCACAGAGACTTTTACTTATTACTTAGGCGCTACATGGTTCCCCTGTTGGAGCTTTTACTTATTATTTAGATGCGCCGTTCCCCCCATCGGGAGCTTTTACTTATTACTTAGACGCTGCGCTATTGGAGATTTTAGTTATTACTTAGATGCTGCACCATTTCCCCGCAGAAACATTTTTTATTACTTGGACGCTGCACCATTCCCTTGCGGGAGCTTTTAGTTATAACGTAGATGCTGCACCATTCTTCCACAGAGACTTTTACTTATTACTTAGACGCTACATGGTTCCCCTGTTGGAGCTTTTACTTATTATTTAGATGCGCCGTTCCTCCCATCGGGAGCTTTTACTTATTACTTAGACGCTGCGCTATTGGAGATTTTAGTTATTACTTAGATGCTGCACCATTTCCCCGCAGAAACTTTTTTTTATTACTTAGACGCTGCACCTTTCCCCAGTTGGGAGCTTTTGCTTATTACTTAGATGCTGTGCGGTTCCCCTGTGGGAGCTTTTACTTATTATTTAGATGCGCCTTTCCCCGTCGGGAGCTTTTACTTATTACTTAGACGCTGCACTATTCTCCCTTTCTGAGCTTTTACTTATTACTTAGACGCTGCGCTGTTACCCTGCGGGAGCTTTTGCTTTTTACTTAGACGTTGTGCCGTTCCCCGTGAAAGCTTTTACTTATTACTTAGACACTGCTCCGCTCCCCCAATGGGAGGTTTTCTTTGTTTTTTATTACTTAGATGCCTCACCGTTCTCCTGTCGAGAGCTTTTACTTATTACTTAGATGCTGCGCGGTTCCCCTGTGGGGGCTTTTACTTATTATTTAGATGCGCCTTTCCCCGTCGGGAGCTTTTACTTATTACTTAGACACTGCTCTGCTTCCTCATTGGGAGGTTTTATTTGTTACTTAGATGCTGCGCCATTTCCTGGCAGAAACGTTTTTTATTACTGATAGCTTTTACTTATTACTTAGAAGCTTCACCTCTCCCTCGTTGGGAGCTTTTACTTATTACTTAGATGCTGCGCTGTTCCCCCATTGGAGATTTTAGTTATTACTTAGATGTGGCGCCATTTCCCTGCAGAAACTTTTTTTTATTACTTAGACGCTGCGCCCTTCTCCTGTTGGGAGCTTTTACTTATTACTTAGATGCTGTGCGGTTCCCCTGTGGGAGCTTTTACTTATTATTTAGATGCGCCTTTTCCCGTCGGGAGCTTTTACTTATTACTTAGATGCTGCGCAGTTCCCCTGTGGGAGCTTTTACTTATTATTTAGATACACCTTTTCCCGTCGGGAGCTTTTACTTATTACTTAGACGCTGCACTGTTCCCCCTTCTAGAGCTTTTACTTATTACTTACATGCTGCGTTGTTTCCCTGCGGTAGCTTTTACTTTTTACTTAGATGCTACGCTGTTCCCCCATGGGAGCTTTTACTTATTACTTAGACACTGCTCCGCTCCCCCAATGGGAGGTTTTCTTTGTACTTAGATGCTGCGCCATTTCCTGGCAGAAACTTGTTTTATTACTTAGATGCTTTGCCGTTCTTCTGTCGGGAGCTTTTACTTATTACTTAGACACTGCACGGTTCCCCCATCGGGAGCTTTTACTTATTACTTAGACGCTGCACCGTTCCTTCGTGGGAGCTTTTAGTTATTACTTAGACGCCGCACCACTCCCCCGTCGGAAGCTTTTACTTATTACTTAGACGCTGCGCTGTTCCCCCGTCGGGAGTTTTTACTTAATACTTCAACGCTGCACTGTTCCCCTGTCGGGACATTTTACTTTATTATTCTGCTGCTGCGCCGTTCCCCCTGCGGCAACTTTTAGTTATTAGTTAGACGCTACTCCGTTCCACTGTCGTGAGCTTTTACTTATTAGTTAGACTCTGCGCTGTTGCCCCCTTGGGAGCTTTTACTTATTACTTCCACACTGCACTGCTCTCCCGTTGCGAGCCTTTACCTATTACTTAGATGCTGCTCCATTCCCCTGTCGGAAGGTTTTACTTATTACTCATTACTTAGATGCTGCGCTGTTCTATCGTCGGGAGCTTTTACTCATTTCCTCGTCAGTATCCAATTACTAGTTACTTAGATGTTGCACTGTTCTGTTGTCCGTATATTGTTGGTAGTTACTCAGATGCTGTGGTGTTTTACTAGTTACGTACATAACTTGGCTGTTCTGTTGTCGGGATCTTGTTCCTAGTGAGTTGCAGTCTCGCGCTTTTCATTTATCAGGATTTTTTTACTCGTTTAAGTTGTACCAAGATGTTTGTTTTGGAGGTGGCATAGTGGCAGGAGCTTTTTTGATCCTGGGATGGCTTGAGTTTCTTTCCTTACTCTGGCAAGGGCTTCCCTGCTAAACCTCCAGGCTTTATTCAATGCAGCAGGATCCTTGGGCTCTGGGACATTCTTTGAGGGCTATACCAGACTCCTACTACCTCTGCAGGCTTCTTTGTCCACACTACACCTTGATATGTTCAAGACGTTGAAGTTGCAATGGAGACAAAAATTGCAAATGTGTTGTTGAATGATGACTGATGGGTAAACCACTTTTGTTGCGATGTGTACTCTATATGTAGATTGGGAAAGCCTGCATACGAGCCAAGTTGCCATTAACTTATCTTGGTTTCTGTAGCATGAAGCAACTAGGAGTATTTCTATATTTCTACTGCCCCCTGAATGGGATGGCAGTCTATTACGGGGTTACCTCCAGCATTAAGTTAGCCATTTACATTTACACAACTTGGTGGAGGGAGGCACTGAAATTAAGTGTCTCGCCCAAGGACACAGCATAATGGATCAAATCCAGATCGCTTGATTTGGAGACAAGCGAACTAACCACAAAGCCATTGTGCCTTGCACAAGAAAAAGTAAAAAATTTAACAGTTTCTTCTCAGGAGTTGGATGGTGATACCCTGGCAGTTGTTCATCAACAGCTTGAGGAAAATGCATTGAATTTACGACACTCATTAGTAGGTAGCGATTATTTTTATTACCAATATCAATACAACTGACAAGTATTTAAAACCAGGCAGTGACTCATGGTGCAAAGGAAGATATATAGATGAGAAAAGAGTGTTTGGACTCCATATTTATTCTTCGAGCACATGTTTCTACAACCCCTATAGGGGGGTACAACAATTCGTGCAACGTCACATCCGGGTTACAAAACAATACAAAACGACTTATCTAGAATGTTCGGCTTGTCACGCAATGTCACGTCCGATCTCTAGTACAAAACGGCTAGTCTAGAAAGTTCAGCTTTCAACATCCTCCACCTCGCAACTTTCGGTAGCCTGTTGCGACTTAATCAGTCCTTAAAGCGACTTAGTCAGTCCTTATAGCGACTTGGTCAGTCCTTATACCGACTTGGACGAACAATCTCTCTTCCTCTCCGAGTCCTCTGTGGAAGGGTGACTTCAGGTTCAGCTTCTTCATCTTCATCCTCCATCGTCTCGGCCTCGCTGTCTAACATCGCACCATCTTGTTCAGTGCTCTCTGGTGAGCTTGTAATGGGCGGGAGATTGTCAGATTCGGCACAGAGCTCCAATTTGTACAGTTTGCGAATTGGTCGGGTTAGCAGTCCCGACTTCACCTGGACACTCGCAGCACGGCATCTTCCATCTCTGTCAAGAATGAGCTGCCGGACAACCCCCATCTTCCAATTTAGACGTTTCTCTCTGTCATCAGCTACAAGGACAACTTCTCCTTCTTTTAAAGGATTTGGCTGAGTCTTCCAAACTTCCCCTTGTGAACCCAGCACTTGATGCAAGTATTCTTTCTTCCATATGTCATTCATGGAGGACAGCCACTTTTTTCTCCTTTGAAATTCATCAGAGATGTTTAGTTCTCTTTCTTCTTCCTTGATGTCTTCTCGCGGTGGCAACAGGAACTTTTCAGGACACAAAGGGATAGGAACACCACCATCAGGATTGCTCGACTCCCACAAGTAAGTGATAGGCCGGCGGTTGATGACTTTCTCCACCTCGGTTAGAGCGGTTACTAATTCCTCCCAGGAAAGCACATCATGGCCTAACGAGCGACGTAGCAGGCCTTTAACAATGCCCACTAACCTCTCCCAGGCTCCTCCCCACCAAGGTCCGCGTTCCACCACAAATTGCCACTTCATGTCAAGATTCTTCTCTTTAACCCACTTAGCTGCCGCCACAAAGTTTGATCCGTGATCACTTATGCACAACTGTGGGACACCTCTTCTGTTCATAAATCTCTGCAGTGCCTGAGTCAACGCTTCTACAGACAACGACGTCACAAGTTCCAAATGAATGGCTCTAACTGACATGCAGGTAAATACTACGAACCAGACCTTACTGTTATCCTTCAGGTATAACGGTCCTCCTAGATCCATGTCAGTTGTTTCAAAGGGACGCTTGCAAGTTACACGACACCTAGGGAAAGGAGGTGTCTGTTCAGATGCAGGAGCCGCCAAGAACCTGCTACATTTCCTGCACTTCCGTATCACTGATGAGACTGATTTCTTAGAGCGCAGGATCCAAATCCCTTGGCGTCTCAGTTCCGAAATAACTGTTGCAGTACCAGCGTGTTGCATTTGTTCGTGAATATGAAGCACCAATTGGTTGACAACACCACACTTCTTAACCAGCACTGGATGGAGTTCCTCAAAGGTCGCCTCCACTTGTTGCAAACGACCCCCCCATCCTGATTAATCCTCCTTCCAAGAACGGGTGTAAGGACTGCAGACTGGACTGGCGGTAAACTGGTTGGCTATTTTCCATTGACACTAATTCCCTCCAGAAAAACTTCCTTTGCACTTGTTTCAGGACGACCATTTTGGCATATTGCAACTCTTCTGAGGTCAGCATATTTTGGGTGCTTTTAGGAGACTTGCGCCAATGTAGCATCCAAGCTACACTTCTCAAAGTGCGAAGGTACTTGCTCGTTCGGGGTGGGTCAACAATTTCCTCCACATATTTCGGTTCTTGATTGTCAGCTACGGCCATCATCAGCAATGCAGCATCTGTGTCATTCTTTGGGTGCTTCGGCCATTCTGCCTCAGGTCGTTTCAACCATTCCGGGCCGCTCCACCAAATCTTGGAGTCAGACAACTGAGCTACCGTCATACCCCGAGTAGGTAAGTCCGCAGGGTTTTCATCTGTTGGAACTCACGACCACACTCCACCGACAGCAGTAATCTCTTCCACACGGTTAGCGACAAACACTCCACCCACACGCGGTCCCTGACTTATCCAAGAGAGAGCAATACTGGCATCTGTCCAAAGGAATTCATCATCAATCTTAAAGACACCGCTGTACTCCAATCTCAGTGAATTGAGAAGTCGAGCTCCTAGTAAGGCACCAAGAAGTTCAAGGCGAGTTATCGTGTCTCCGTTCGGTGGGGCAAGTCGACATTTCGAAGCAACAAGATTCACTGTTACGTTCCCATTTGTATCTGCAACACGAATGTAGGCTGCCGCAGCATAGGCTCTAGAGGAGGCGTCACAGAAAACGTGAAGTGACAGTTTTGTGTCCTTTCACTGAGAGGGTGTTATTCCTAACCATCGGTTTACTCTCAGATGGTTTCCTCCTGACAACCCTTTCAATACTTCTTCAACACGCCTTCGCAAATCCGGGTTAACTTCCTCATCCCATCCGAGCTTCTCTTTCCAACAGTGTTGGACAATAATCTTCAGTGGAGTGACAGCCGGGCTCACTAGCCCACATGGGTCGTAAATCTTAGACAGACAGGACAAGACTTCTCGCTTCGTAAGTTTCTTGGGTACCATAACTTCCAGATCAACAAGTAGAAGAAGTTCATCAGATTTTAAGTCCCAACTAACTCCAAGTACTTTGTGAAGTTGCTGCACTTGGCTGTCTGAAAACTCGTGGAGCAGATTTTGATCGTTGGACCGAAATTTCCGCAGGTTAAAGCCACCATCTTTAAAGATACGCACTGCTTCGTGCCAGAACTCCCTTGCTTCCTCAGTGTTCTCCATTGAGTTCACTGGATCATCCATGTAAAGGTTGCGAAGAAGCTGGGAAGCCATTTGTGATTCACTGATGAAACCCTCTAAATGCTGTTTCAGGACTACTTGCAGCAGAAATGGTGATGATTTGGCACCAAAGAAAACCTTTTTGTATCTGTACACCTCAATCTCCCCTTGCGGGTTGAGCCACAGGAAGCAACAAACATTTCGGTCTTCCTCACGAAGCGACAGCTGCAGAAATGCCTTTTCAAGATCACCTACAACACCGACTTTGCCAACTCTGAAACGGAGAAGTATGCCCCACAACAGCGGTAACAAGTTTGGTCCTTTCTCAAGGGCATCATTAAGAGAAAGGCCTCCTTCAGACTTAGCTGAGGCATCATGCACAATACGCAGTTTGGTTGTCTCCCGATCAAGCTTAACAACTCCTCGATGTGGAAGATAGGACTGAGGAATGCAGGCTTCTGGTAACAGCTCAAAGTGACCCTCTTCGAGGAGTGTTTTTAACTGAATGTCATATGCTGTGTACTCTTCAGGCGTCAACTTTCTCACCATGCGACGAAGCCTTGTTTCACAAAGGGCCTTGTTAAGTGCTAAATGCTTTCGAGCTTGAGGTTTCCAAGGCCACGACACAACATACTTCCCAGATTCGTTGCGTTGGATAGCATTCTTTACCTCCAGCTCAAGGTCTCGTTCCAACACTTCCTCCTGTACAACACCAAGGTGGTCCAAAGTCCAAAAGTTCTGCAGTTGTTCATGAACAGAGGCCCGAAATGCGTGGACATGAGCTCTGGCAGCCACACCCGCAAATGAAATGGATCCACTTCCACCATGAAGGACCCACCCAAAAATTGTCGGTGTTCCTTTGAGACCATTCCTCAATTTAATTGTCATACCTTGGACAATGGTGTCATAGCAATCTTCTCCAAACACAATACCAATACTATCTGTACCAGGGCCAGCGAGATCAGCAAGGACTGGACAACCACCAACAACCTCTTGAAGGGCTCTATAGGACTCAGCTCCACCCTCTCAAAGACACCAGACAACTCATCCATCACTACAGCTTGGAAGGTAAAGGTATTTGGAAGGTTTATTCCTCTTGCAGTCACCTCAACAACATCGAATTCGCCTTCCAGCACATCTCCAAGTGTCTCAATCCGCAAATGACGTTTTCCAACAACTCTCTTTGGTATATTTGCAGCCAAAGATGATGACATCATTGTAAAAGTGGCCCCAGTGTCACACAATGCTCTTACAGCCACAGCCCCAATAACAACACACACAGTTCTCATCATCACGCCAGCAGTTTTGATGTCAGCATTCTTAGCGGAAGACATTACAGCAGCTGTTGGTGGTTGAGATAACGGTGGCAAATGAGTCTGGTTAGCTGGTGTATAAGGAGGGGCAGCAGGATTCCAACTTGGGTGGTTTGGTGGGTTACCCGTACTTGGAGTGGGGTTTTGAACTTCTGGAATTTTCACTCCGCCAGTCTTGCATAGCTGAGGGATATGGGATCCTCGTCCACACGGGCATGGTTTTCGAAACCTGCATGCAGTCATCCGGTGACCACTTCGAGCACAACGAAAGCAAGCCCTTATTTCCTTCACTTTCTTAAAGCGATCATCAACTGACATAGGTACAGAGCACTGTTTAGGACTATGTGGATCGTTGCAGAAGGTACAGGTTACAGATTTAGCCATTAAACCAGATGCAGTTGGCAACAAGGGTTTTTCCTTTTCGATAGACTGGTGGTGTTTAGATGGCTGTTCTATCTCAACAGTCTGGTCAGCACTCTCTCGAATTTCCAGTTCCTGTTCCAAAAATTTCAACAGCTTCGAGAATGTTACATCCTCCTTTGATAAGCCAGCTTTTTCTCGGGCCCACACCAATCTCCAATCCTTGGGAAGTTTTGATTCAATCAAAGGCATCAAAAGAGTTCCATATTGTTCAGTAGTAACTCCTTGTACTTCAAGCGCTCGCTCAGTTGCACAAAGCTCATCCACTGCATCTCTCATAGCTTTATTGGATTGTTCAAGTGCTTTCATTTCTGCTAGTTTAGTCATTAGGCGAGTTTTTTGCACTTCATCCTTGCCATAGCGTGATGTCAAGCGTTGTACAGCAACTTCATAGTTTGCCTCTTCAGTTTTGATGTTTGCAATGTATCCTGCGGCTTCGCCATATAGCAGGGACTTTAAGTAAACAAACTTCTGCACAGTAGGTATTTCAACGTTATCATGTATTGCTACTCTGAAAATGTCCCAAAATTCTGGCCAGTCCAACACATCGCCCGAGAATTTCCTAAGGTCGGTTTTTGGCAACTTCATTTTAGGCGCACTTGACGTATGTTTTGGTGATGGTGCAATGGGTTCAGGCTTCTCACTTGTATTTTGCTTTTGGCTGTTTTTTAACCATAATTTCACACCATGAATTCGTTCTCTTACCATATCGAACCATGGTCCTTGGGCGTCCACTTCATCTTCTACTTGCGAGTCATCGTCCAAGAGCTTCTCGATTTCCATCTGCAGATCCTCGGCTTTCTGCAATCTCGTAACAATCGAATCGAGTTTTTCTTCCACGCGAGCAATTTCAGGCGAGTCGGACTCAATCATGTTTCTAACAGCGTCAAAATCCCTTTTCATCCAGCCTCTCAACCCAGTGAGAGCTCTCTTCAGCTGATCAATTTGTTTCGTCTTCATTTCGATCGGCGTTGGCGACAAACGAAAGCAAACAACACTCGAGGCTAGCGATCAAACACGTCGCGGGTCACCATGTTTGGACTCCATATTTATTCTTCGAGCACATGTTTCTACAACCCCTATAGGGGGGTACAACAATTCGTGCAACGTCACATCCGGGTTACAAAACAATACAAAACGACTTATCTAGAATGTTCGGCTTGTCACGCAATGTCACGTCCGATCTCTAGTACAAAACGGCTAGTCTAGAAAGTTCAGCTTTCAACAAAGAGTTCCTAAATTTATTAACGCTGTGTTGTTAGGTTGTTTTCAGGACCGAGTTTACATTTATAAGGAACATTTATTAATTGTTCTCTCTTTGAGTATCAAGACATTTTCTACATCTGGATCATCTGTTTTGCCACACTAACAGCAACAGAAGGGCAAGGGTTACTAGGTAAGGTGTATAGAATCTTTTTCAATATTCACCCTAAGTTGTTATTCAGATTCCCTGAATATGTTTGTTAGAGTAGTTTTGAAGACAACGTCTCTATATTGTTGGTTAAGTGAAGATTGCTTCTTCACTTAACCAACAATATCACAAATTTATATAAAAAAAATTAACGGTGACAACCTTTTTTTGTTGTGTCTCTTTAGTAGAAGATTGAATTGTTTTTAGGAGGGTAATTTATTTGATCACAGTCGTGATCAGTTAAGTCATTTATGGTCTGTAAAATGTCAGTTTTTGTTGTCTTTGATTAAGGTGTACATCCAACTTGCAGTTGCGGGTGTGACTCTTCTGAGATATATAGGAATGACACAATGGATGAATTGATTTAACAAGTGAAGTACATAAAGAATATCTATATCCAGAAGTGTGATAGAACTATGTATAAGGTTAATAACAACTTTTTTGCATTATTGGCCAAGCAAGCCAGCAACCTACTAAATGACTGACAATAACTTTTAACAACTGGCAACATTTAATACAGCAGAATCACTTTCTGTTTGAATGTCAAACGTTAGGACAAGAAAAGTTATCAAGTTTAAAGCTCCTTTGTTCTTGACATCAAGTAAATTAAGTCTAATGAAAACTGTTTTTTAATCCAAGTGGATTTTTTAAGAACTGTATGCAGCCAAAGATTTGCCAACTCTTGGATACCAAAGTAGATCGCTCTACCATAGGTATGTTCTTAGAATTTTTTTTTTTAGTTCTAGTTCATTTATCAGTTTTGAGAATTGTTTTTTCAAGCATATACTGTAACTTAACTGAACAACAAATGCTGCAATTGGAAGGTTGTAGGATGGAGCAGTATGGCATCACAGATGATACACAATTGCATTGACATAGTTTCATTCTACAATATAAATCCTTTGAAAGAGCTCCTTAATTTGTTTCATTAGATACACACTACTTGAGGTCCCTGTATTAGTTTTGTACCCAAATTGTTCATTTTCCCCCCAAGCATTAGCACTTATAGAAATTGCTCAATTTGTTGTTTATAATCTTATGTTGCCTTGCTGTTGACATCTTACGGGATATAGCTCTGGCATGGTCAAAAAGTAGGCTAGCCATGACAAGCATTTGATGTAACATGTTTTCTGTAGTATAAATGAAAAGGAATGGATATACAAATAAAACAATTCCCTGCATATAGAGAGCATTTACTAAATTAAATATAGGGTTGAGGATAGGGAACTGGGCCAGGCTTCAAAAAGGGATATTATACTGATTTTACCCATGATATATTATTACTGATTATTCTTAGAATATCCTCTTAATAAAATTGTGATCACAAGTAGCTACTTTACTTGAAGTATATTATTACTGATTATACTGAGGGTACCCTGGTCAATAATATTGTAAGTACGTGCTATGTTACTCATGGTATATTGTTACTGACTATACTGATGGCATATTATTACTGAATTTACTGAGGATGTCACATTTAATAATATTCTGATCACGTGCTACTTTACTCGAAAAACATTTTTAGGGACTATACTGATGGTATATTATTACTGATTATGTTGAGGGTATCCTGTTTAATGATATGGTGATCACATGCTACTTTACTCATGGTATATTCTTGCTGAATATACTCATGTTATATTATTACTGATGATACTCATGGTATATCATTGATTCTAAAGGTATCCTGTTTAATAATATTGCGATCACGTGCTACTTTACTAATGGTATCTTATTACTGATTATACTGATGGTACATATTACTGATTATATTGAGGGTATCCTGTTTAATAATATTGTGATCATGTGCTACTTTACTCATGGTATATTATTACTTATTATACTCATGGTATATTAATACTGATTATGCTAAGGGTATCCTGTTGAATAATATTGTTATCATGTGCTACATTACTCATGGTATATTATTACTGATTATACTGGGGTTTTCCTGTTTAATAATGTTGTGATCATGTGCTACTTTACTCACGGTATATAATTATTACTGATTACACAGTGGTTATCCTGTTTAATAATGTTGTCATCATGGGCTACTTTACTCATGGTATATTATTACTGATTATACTGGGGTTTTCCTGTTTAATAATGTGATCACGTGCTACTTTACTCATGGTATATTATTACTGATTATACTCATGTTATATTATTAGTGATTAGTATAATTTTCAGAGGTGAATATCAAGGACTACAAAATAATGGACTAAAACATAAAAACACAGACGCAGTTGTCAGTGTGCATACACATATGCAGCCGTAGTTTTAATAATAAGCTTACTTGTACATTGATAATCAATCAATTTACTTATTGAGTTCGGCAGTAAAGCAAACGATTGAAACGATACTAAAAATAAATTCATCCGGTACTTTTGTTTTATCATTGTTGACTTCATTCACAGTTGTCATCATCGCTTAAAAATGAGTAGCTTTAATTTGAAGAAAGATAAATTTCGGTCAATTGATCTGACCTGCTGGTGATTGACGCAACCACTGCATTTATGATTCTTAAAAGCTTTGAATATGAGTTCTTGAAAGAATTTTTGGTCCAAGGGCGGCAGCAGTCATTTTGAAAATTCTCCATCTTTTCAAATATCGTGGACTTGGATTGATGTCTTTCGAATATATGAAACGTTCATTCCGGAACTGTCCACCATGTTTACTTGCCGAGATGGGAAAGATGGCGAGCTTAGTAACCAAGCACTAACAGGGTGAATATAGCGTAATATAATAAGCTTTTTGACCAATCAGAATCTCCAATTCTTATATTCACTTCTTGACTTGGTCAACTTCTCGACCTCGACTTCGTCTCAGTGAATATTCACCAATGTTAACTTCGCCTTTGGCGAATAATATTCTTATTATTTATACTGAGTTATACTGTGATCATGTGCTACTTTACTCGTATATTGTTACTGATTATACTGAGGTTATCCTGTTTAATAATATGTTGAAAACGAGCTACTTTACTCGTGGTATGTAATTATTACTGACTATTATGATGGTATATTGTTACTGATTGTACTGATGGTACATTACTACTGATTGTGCTGAGGTTATCCTGTTTAATAATGTTGTGATCATGTGCTGCTTTACTCATGGTATGTTTTTACTGATTATACTCATGGTATAATACTGATTGTACTGAGGGTATCCTGTTTAATAAGATTGTGAACACGTGCTACCTCACTTATGGTATATTGTTAACAATTATACTAATGGTATATTATTACTGATTATACTCAGGGAATCCTGTTAAATAAGATTGTGATCACGTGCAACTTTACTCATTTTATATTGTTACTGATGGTACGAATGGTATATTATTACTGATTATACTGAGGGAATCCTGTTTAATAAGATTGTGATCACATGCTACTTCACTCATGGTATATTGTTACTGATTGTACTAATGGTATATTATTACTGATTATACTGAGGGAATACTGTTTGATAAGATTGTGATCACATGCTACTTCACTCATGGTATATTGTTACTGATTGTACTAATGGTATATTATTACTGATTACACTGAGGGAATCCTGTTAATAAGATTGTGATCAGGTGCAACTTTACTCATGGTATATTGTTACTGATTGTGCTATGGTATCCAACAAGCGCGAATGGAATAATTGTTTTATTAAATTTGGTGCTTTTGTATTCTTGGAAATATAGCTTAATTTTATTGGATTTTAATTTTAAAAAACGACCGGAAGTCGATGTGACAAAAACAACAACAAGTGGGAAATCACATGACATGCACCCCGTTTGCAAAATTTGTTGAATGAAAAATTTGAAAGCGAAGCAAGCGAATTTGCTGAATGAAATTTACAGTCACGTAGAATTCAAAGAAAGTCTATCAAATGAAGGAGATATAACCCTGGTCAGAAAGTTTGAAAAGCGTTGAAGTTCGAGTTATGGAGAAGAGCTGAATAATTGTGCACTTGCACATTGCCGTTGTAGTAATGCCGCGGAGAACTTTGATCGCAATGTGACACAGACGTTGTGCCAAAATTATTCTCAACAAGACCCCTTTCAGGATTCCCTCGCTTTGAAAGCCTTGGCATTTCGAGCTGTATGTGTGGCGCTCATTGTTGGCCAGATTTAGAGTCAAGGACAGAAACTATCTTAGCATCAGATTCATCTTCAGAATCTCCGAGGCCACCCTGGTGATTTTTCGTGGCTGGTAAAGAACCGGGCTTACTTCGGTTCAGCTCAAAACACTCAACTCCTTGAGGTGTTTTTCGCAAGGACAGAATTGCTGTCGTTGATTCTCTCTTCGTTGTCGGCCAAAAAAGAGACTGAGATGAAATTAGATCGTCCTCTGTAGCTGTGCGGGATTTTTGCTCTCGGCCGATCCGAGCTTGCTTAGTTGAACAGTTTCCTCATCTGCTCATTGGAAACTGGTTTCTTATAGACTACGCCGGCAATTATGCCTGTTTTCCTGTGGCCTTTTACAAATGCATATGCTCTAATAATTTATTTGCCTGGTCAGAGATAAAGGAAAACAGTTTGTTGTGCGGCGGCGTGCAAAGGAAATGATCAACCGGCGGCTCTAATGGATTTAATCAATGAACTTTTGCAATACGTGTCATCTTTCTTCCTCGCAGACAAGTAAAAACACTTCAACTGAACATTCAGTTCTTCTTTTGACTTTTTTTATATCAGTTTCGAAAATTTGGTGCCACCAGGACTAGCAAGCCATTCTCTTAAGGTAAACATTGTTTTTCTCACATAATCTTCATGAATGCGTAAAATCTCGCCGGTCATATTTTAATTTTGCAACTTTAAGGGAAACTTAACGTATACGTACCGTTAAATAACCGTATCTCGAACTTTGTGGCTTTTTTGTTGTTACTGAGACGGCATTGTCCATAATTTCCTGTATTTCCTGTGTAGATAGCTCACCGAATGTGCTTTTTTCCATGCATTTTTTTTGTCGACGAAACTTCGCTTCACGCGAAAAAGCTCATGCCGAGCGACATTTGCTGCTCTCATTTCCATATAAGGTCAAACGCAGGTATAATGGCTGGTAACCGAGATCCAGTGAACCAATCAGAAAGCTAGAATTGCATTATCCGAGGCTGAGAATTTAATAATACAGATTACACTGAGGGAATCCTGTTTAATAAGACTGTGATCACGTGCTACTTCACTTATGGTATATTGTTACTGATTGTACTAATGATATATTATTACTGATTACACTGAGGGAGTCCTGTTTAATAAGATTGTGATCACGTGCTACTTCACTTATGGTATATTGTTACTGATTGTACTAATGGTATATTATTACTGATTATACCGAGGGAATCCTGTTTAATAAGATTGTGATCGCGTGCTACTTCACTTATGGTATATTGTTACTGATTGTACTAATGGTATATTATTACTGATTATACTGAGGGAATCCTGTTTCATAAGATTGTGATCACATGCTACTTCACTTATGGTATATTGTTACTGATTGTTCTAATTGTGTATTATTAGTGATTATACTGAGGGAATCCTTAATAAGATTGTGATCACGTGCTACTTCGCTTATGGTATATTGTTACCAATTATACTAATGGTATATTATTACTGATTATACTGAGGGAATCCTGTTTAATAAGATTGTGATCACGTGCTACTTCACGTATGGTATATTGTTACTGATTGTACTGATAATATGGTATGTTATTACTGATTATACTAAGGGAATCCTGATTAATAAGATCGTGATCACGTGCAACTTTACTCATTGTATCTTTTTACTGATTGTACTGATGGTATATTATTACTGATTATACTTAGGTTATCCTGTTTAATAATATTTGTGATCACCTGCTACTTTACCCATTGTATATTGTTACTGATTGTACCAGTGGTATATTATTACTGATTAAACTGAGGGAATCCTGTTTAATAAGATTGTGATCACGTGCTACTTCACTTATGGTATATTGTTACTGATTGTAGTAATGGTATATTATTACTGATTGTATTGAGGGAATCTTGTTTAATAAGATTGTGATCACATGATACTTCACTTATGGTATATTGTTACTGATTGTACTAATGGTATATTATTGCTGATTATACTGAGGGAATTCTGTTTAATAAGATTGTGATCACATGCTACTTCACTTATGGTATATTGTTACTGATTGTACTAATGGTATATTATTACTGATTATACTGAGGGAATCGTGTTTAATAAGATTGTGATCACGTGCTACTTCACTTATGGTATATTGTTACTGATTGTACTAATGGTATATTATTAATGATTATACTGAGGGAATCCTTAATAAGATTGTGATCACGTGCTACTTCACTTATGGTATATTGTTACTGATTGTACTAATGGTATATTATTACTGATTATACTGAGGGAATCCTGTTTAATAAGATTGTGATCACGTGCTACTTCACTTATGGTATATTGTTACTGATTGTACTAATGGTATATTATTACTGATTATACTGAGGGAATCGTGTTTAATAAGATTGTGATCATGTGCTACTTTAATTATGGTATATTGTTACTGATTATACTGATGGTATATTTTATTACTAATTATACTGAGGGTAATAAGGTTAATAATATTGTGAGTACCTGCTGGGTTACTCATTGTATATTATTACTGATTTTACTGTAGGTATATCACTGGTTATACTGAGGGTATCCTGTTTAATATTATTGTAATCATTTGCTACGTGACTCATATTATATTGTTACTGATTATGCTGAGGTTATCCTGCTGAAAAATATTTTGATTATTGTGATTATTATTATTATTATTATTATTATTACAATTGTTTGGTAATTTGTGTGTTCACTGTTTATGATAGTATGTTGTTACTGATTTTAGTAAAAGAATTAAGAATAATTGTGGTTTATCTATGAGTGCTATATTTTATTGAGAAAAGGAAATTAAATTATTGTTGTACACAAAGAATGCATTCTTTTACAGACTACATGTAATTCTCTCTGGAATAGAAATTCCAAAGTAGTGGTTATAATCGTAAGGCAATAATAGTTATTTAATTTTAGGCAATGATAATTTTTTGAAATTGAAAAAATAGAAAATGGAAAAATTATATTAAGAAGGGTTAATATTATATACTTTTTCTCTTACATCTTTCACCCCCACGTGAAGCATAGGTCTCTTAGGATTTCTCTGCACCCTTTCTGTCTTGTTCTTTCTCTCTGTAGTTTGTGCCATTTCTGGCTGTTCCTGTTTCCTCTTTTTCACTTCCCCCCTGAGCACCATCTTAGACCTTTTTTAGTGGTTCTGATATTTGGCTTGTCTCTGTTGTTTGTTCTGTTCTCACGGCCAATCCTGTTTAGCCTTCTGAGAGGTGTGTGGCGCCTGTTTGAAATAGCATCTGGTTAATGGTATTGGGCATATTTTGTGGAGCAGGACTGGTGCGGTGTTTAGAGTGACTACCTCGCGACAATGTGGCCTGAGTTCAAATCCTCGACCCAGCATCATAGCTGGTCGAGTTTGTGGTTGGTTGTCACCTTATTTTGAGGTTTTTCTCCGGGATCTCCGGTTTCCTCTATCTGCAAGAACCAACACTCCAAATTCTAATGTCATATTGATGCTCAAATTATTTACAATGGTCACGAGTCCGAGAGAACTCTTCCACGTTTTGTGGTTGAATAATTACAGTTGTACATTTACATTTTACATGGGGTTTGAGGCCTATTCAGACGCATTTATTCACTGATTGGTCTGTATCTTGCTAAAAGTGTCTTTAGCTGTTTACCAGGAGTAAATAAAGATTTAATGATCAACTGGTCCGATTACTGCTTGCAACATTCGCGCAGGGCACCTTGTCCAGTCCAAAAATGGAAAGGACTGCAGTCGTAGACTGGACATTGTCACTACTTTGACAACCATGTGCTGAGGCTGAATATCTCCTTCAGAAAACAGACGCACATGAAAATTTTTCCTCACCAATGTGGCGGTGCTTTGTCGTAGCGGTGAGGCTCGTTTGCAGTTGATACATTCGCTAAATCTGCCACAAATAATTCAGTGCTTTGAAATACATTTAGGAGAGAGTAAAGTCAGGAAGTATTTTCATGATTTGCTCTGGGGATTATCTCACTCGGTGTTTGGTTTTAAAATGTGTAATGGAAGACAATTTTCCACAAGTTACTTCCCTTTACCAGTGATTGATGCCTGTATTGTTTCCCAAATTATTTCAATATTGCCAAACTCCAGACACATTTCTCGCATTCCTCCACTTGGAATGTGGATCAGTGACTTTAAGAATGGCAGTTAACCCTACAAGTTCTATTAAACCTCCCTTCTATTTGGAGGGAGATATTTAGTAACACCCTCCTCCTCTTTACTAACGCCCCTCCCCCGCCTCCCGCCTCGCCCAATTATTACAAAACTGTACTTGCAGATGTGATGTTATCGTTTACTCCAAAGACATTCCATTTGCTACGTGTTTCAGTGTTTTCACATGGCGTCACGACAGCTAACTTTGGACTGGGTGACGTCGAAGAAAACTGACCAATGGCGATCTCTTTTGTGAACATGTGTTATCAGTTTTAATAAACAGTTTGTTTGTCACTGAAGGCTGGTGTGTTTTATTTCCTTGTGAAACCCCGAAGGTGATCATTTTACATTTGATGAGGACTTCTCGCTGAATGGTAAAGGAAGAGGACGAGTACGAGGGGACTCGCGTGAGGCGTCATTTGTCCTCGCGAGTATTTCCCAGCTGAGTCACCTAAGCGTGCGCCCTAGATATAGTTATGCTAAACTTCTGAGATAATAGTAATAAGTGACATAATGGTAACGGTTTATTAGCAAATCCAAATACAAGTTGGCTCTTCTATGCTAATATAGAAGGCTAACCGCTGGAAATACAACTCTCTCACGAAAAAAGACATAAGACATAAAATGTGGCAGATTGTGTAGCACTCGTGTAAACTCGTGTTGTATGTTTTAAAATGTTCGGTTTTGAGGTATGTAGCACCTTACACCTTTTAGACTTTCGCACTCAATTCATAAGCGTATCCACTGGATAAGTGCTGCAAATGACATCAAAAATGCCTTCGAATAAGCTGCAGCCATGAAGAGCAACGTGGCGTTTATGGGTAAAACTTTGCTCTAATGTGGCGCTTATTCCAGGAGGCCTCGTACTGAGATCAATTTTCTAAATAGAGTTTTGGCTGGAGTTTTGGTTTTTTCCTAAGAGAGTCTTAGTTGTTCTCCCCTCGAATATGCACCGTATGTTAAAAAAAAAAAAAAAAAAAAAATTATTAGTGCGGCAGCGCTTTCATGGCTCTAGCCTGCGCTAAACCGTCTGAAAAGTATGACTGTTTTAACTCCACGCCTCCACATTTTTGTCAGTTCTTTCCCAGCAAATCGCGACGCCTTTAAGCGCGTTTGTGATTAGACTAGCAGAACGAGAATAAAAGTGCCCAGTTACCTAAGGATAAAGATGGTCTAATAACTAGAACCGTGCAATAAGAACCGTAGACCAACATACCGACGATGAACAAAGGACATCGTGGTAAGGAGTAGGGTCTGGACGCGTGCTCTTGAACTCTCTCCAGGCTAACACGGGTGGGTTAAATCGGTGGCAAATAGACCATTTTACAGTTGTCTGCTCAGTGACCTAGCCTTTGTATGGCAGCGAGGCTAGAGTTGACCTTGTTTTGATACAGACCTCACTGCTTTTGTCATGTAAATGCACCTAGTTAGCATCAGAACAACTTGTTTTGCACAACAAAAGCAGTGAGGTCTGTATCAAAACAAGGTCAACTCTAGCCTCGCTGTCGTACAAAGGCCAGGTCACTGAGCAGACAACTGTAAAATGGTCTATTCGCGACAAACGGACGTTGTTGCCGATATAAGGGGTGCTCCATTATGCCAGGCCAACCGGTCATAGACCAGTGGGATCTGATTAACCAAGAAAAATAGAAAGTTATTTTTCTGTCAAACCTGGCAAACCTGGCTAACTTAAAGGAATAGCTCTCACTATTTTTTATTCCATAGCTCAATCCCCAACACCAGTGAAAATCTACTTGCGAGAAGTAGGGCAACGAACCGATGTTTCAAAATGAAGCTGCAAATGTTGGTCCGTCGACAGGTCCGACCGAACCGAAACAGACCTTTCCATTTGACTTTCGACCGGCATAATGGAAAGTACCCAAGATGTTAAGTTATGGCGTTTGAAATTGCTTCTCCGTTCGGGCATGTGTCACTTTGGGAGGGCGGTCGGTACTTCGGAAACAACCGTTCAATTTTATATCACTTCTTTCGGGAGGTCGTTACTTGAGAAACTTTATGGGTACTATGTGTTGATACGGTTGTTGGTACTCACGCTTTTGACTCTGCTTAATTGTCAACTATAGGAAAGATCGATTTGATTTAGCCAATTTAGCATCCTAGCAAATTGTTATGTTACTCAGGAGAAGAGAAAACAGTGCTAATGGACAGAGGTTTTGGATAAATTTCCAAACAAAATGAAGACACGAGAAAACACTTTGTCAAAGCTCAATTCGTGTTTACCGCTTATTGAATTTAATTCCAGGTTTTTTCTCAAGTTTAGCTCTATAACCTCACAAACAGTGGATTGTAACAAGCATTTGAAGGTTCCTTCCATACTCTTGAGCTGACAGCTTGATCGTTTTCAGCAGGGTGCTGGGGCGGATACAGGATTTTAGAGAATGGGATTCGAGAACGGAACTGCAAAGGGTGGTCCACTGTAGGGGGTACCAAGGTATCCCCACTGAAAATTTTTAAAATTCAGGTCCTCCGAAATGGGAATTCAGGCATTCTGAGGCCAAGTCAGCGTGTTTTATTGTCGTATTTTTTAAAAGATTTAGGGAGCTCAACCGAATCCCCCGAGCCTCCTCCCGAGATCCGCCCCAGGGGTGGAACTGCACAAGAATCAATCTGTAAACTGTTTTCCGAACACTTCGAGTGTATTACATTGCTGACGTTAATGTACGTACGCTGTAGGAACCTCTTGCTTCCCTCACCGCAGCTGCTACTGCAATCGCTCCATTTGGTCCACGACCGCGTCGACAATTCATCGTACCCTGAACCTCCCTCACTAATGTCGCTTCTGATTTCAAGTCGTTTTTCCTGTTTTCCAGCGCCTCCATTACATTCAGCGTTATTGAAATGGTACTAAATAGTCCGTGACTTATAAACGAAGCGGTATTATCGCAGAGAAAGTTTTCATTTTATTACAGGATACAATCAGCATAAACGTTGTGGGAAATGAAAATATACTGTACACAAAGCGGAGGACCCAGTATGAGAGCGTGTCACTCGGTTCACAGAAAAGTGTTCGCTGTCCGTATTAACCGGTATCCGTATTAAGCGAGCTAATGGAATAGAAAATGTATGAGCCTTTCGTCAGGAAAAACCGTATGTAATATCCAGGTGTCGTACTATGAGAGAGTAATGATAATGATACTGATGATGATGATGATGATGATGATGATGATGATGATGAACGAATCTTTATACAGGATTAACCCATCAGTACTTGAAAGTACTGTTATCATAGAGGTCCTGTAAGATTACAAAAATTTGAAAAGGTAACAATACAAAAAAGTTTAAGTGTTTAAAAAGGCAAAACTACATGGGAAAAACAAATAAAAGCTTACGAATACAAATTACAAATAAAAATGCTCGTTGGCCTTTTGCCTTAATAAAAGCCTAGAGCTCAGATTTCTTATATGTCCGACGGTAAACTGTTAAAAACTGAGGCTCCTAAAAACGAAAAACTCCGACGGCCAAACTCCAGGTTCATTTTCGGCAGTTCGATTGAGGAAAATCTTGTCTGACAAAGCAAAATAAGCGAGGGTCTTAGATTCTTGTCCCTCGGCGTCTGTCCAAGGGTTTAGGTGAGGTTATTCGTTTTGTAGTTTAAAGCTGAAAAAGTAATTATGTATGATAAAAAAGAATATTGTGTTCTGGTTATGTTGAGAGAATATATCAGTTATTCTTTACTGATTCATGAATTTGTTTAAAACAGAGGAAATCATAGTTATTACAGTTGCCTGGATGTGGAATGTTAAATATACAGCACAAATTTTATCATGTGTGATTCCAGAAAATATCCATACTCCCCCAACACCCCCCCCCCCCCCAACGAAAGGGATGGGAAATTCTAGAGGGGTGGGGAAGGGTCAAAGGCCGAGGAAATTCTAGAGGGGCCTTAGAGATAATTTATGTGGATAATTTGTAACGCAAGGACCACTTGTACAAACAGTAGTTGGGTGAGGCCGGAAATTGGTTTAGATCAGGATCAGCAGTCTAAAATAAAGCATAAAACCAATAGCCCTTATGCGTAATGACATCAGACTAGCTAAAATCACCACCAAGCCTCGGTTTAAAAATTAAAATTTCAAATTTTATCATGAACTAATTCCCAAAGCAGCGATAATAAAAAGAATGCCCACGTGAAAACAACACGAAGGTAAAGGAGGTTTGAGAACATGTCGCGCAAACGAGGCTTGGTGGTGAATTTTGAGCATGTTACGCAATCGCGCATAAGGCCTTCAGGGGTTACATTGAAGATAAGTAGATATGGATGAGACGGTTACGAAATTTTAAATGATACTTAAGGAAATATGTGACATGACTGGCTGACAATAATAGAGAAAAAGGAAACGTGTACTAAAGCGGATACATAAAAAAGAAATTGATTAAATTTTGTCACGTCAGTATAACCCAGAAGGTTCAAGGGGCTTGCCCTTGGAGATCAAAAATGCTTCTCTTGCCTTGCGAATAGCGTCTTTTTTTAATAGTCCCCTGTAAATCGTGTCACTTAAAGAATAGACCCATACACATAACGCGCTTTGGGGAACTTTCTTGCCGATCGACACTAACACAAATTCGTGTTTTTGCTTAGGACGCAAACTGATGCCATAACATATGTTACGACTGGTTAAGAACCCATTAAACCCCAAAACAACTGCTACTTGGTATTGTATTTTGCTTTCGTTCAGTGAGTGGATAATGAACATGCCATTTTACTGTGGACGTTTTGATGTAAATTCTGTGCAGCAACGTACGGTCTAATTCAATGTCAAAAAAGAATATAACTTTAATAAACAATTCTCATGCAATACCCTCCCTTTTTATAAGAATATTGTTTCTCCTGCCCAGGCTGAATTTTCTTATCTTTCCGCCGATTAAATATTCTTGTGAATATTCTCAGATTATAGACATAATAGCGTATGGCATTCCTGTTTTCGAATAAATTTGGCCGCTGCCGTGGTGTTAAAGTAATTTTAGAGCCAGCCTGCATCGAACATATGGCTAGTGCTGTTTTTGTTGCTTTTTGGCCAGTTTTGCAGTTTAGAGAAAGGAAGAATCTTATACCGTTTAGTTAAAAACACACAAAATTACATTCTTTTCTAAAATCTCCTCCACGGGTTTATTCCGCAAAACATTCTTACAATTTCGCAAATTTTGGCCTCGGTATTCATATAAAACATATATTCTTATAAAAAAGAAAGAATGTATTCTTAGCCATAACGGCATCGTGATCTAAGTTCAGTCTCTTCGTTTGTAGTTAACGAACCACCCTTTGAAGATCTGGTTTTGGAGTATCATTTTGGTCCAGATTGTCGTTACGGCCTGCAGACTGGATTAATGAGTGACTCACGCTTCAGTAGCAGTTTTGTGCTAAACAGGAAATTTTGTGGCGCTTTATGGAAGACTTCGAAACAGAACAAGCGAAAGGTGACAATTGCGTAACATACCGTGTAGTCTAAGTTAAGGTTTTTTAAACAATTTGAGGTAAAAACTAACGGTGAAAGCGCGCGACATTTCGACCGAACTTCGGTCATTATCACGCTTAAATGTGAAGATAAAAATTTTTGCATAAGTATAAATGTAAAACAAAGAAGTAAAAG